>NW_010330278.1:0-2201 GCF_000700745.2 Antrostomus carolinensis
TCAAGGCCAACACCCCTGGGTCCAGGGCACTGACCCCCCCCTGAGCAAAGCCCACTGCTGTGGGGGTCTGGCTTCTTCACCCACACCCCACTTCTTCCCCGAGCCCAGGAGTGGGGCGACCAAACCTTGTCAGGGGTTTTGGATGGCGGGGATGGCAAGTCTGCCAGGCAGTGGCCATCACCAGCAATTAATAAGCCAAGCACTGGGGCAATCACTGGCCACCACACCAAACCAATGTGACCAGCAGCCCCTGCCACACCACCGGCCATTTCACCTCCCGCCAGCACCCAGCACCCGCCAGCGGCAAGTCAGGCAGCCGGCGCCGGGGATGCTGAGGCACCGAAGACTAAACACACGGGCCAGGCGAGATAAGAGGCTTCGGCCTCCTGCCCAGGTGCCCCATGGCACCGGGACAGGGAGATGGGACCGTCCCACCCAGCACCTTGCCAGCACCCGGCTGGAAAGCAAAGCCCAGCATCCCGGTGAGGCTGTGGAGGAACCATGGAGGTTTGGGAGCCCAGGGGTCGAAGTGGCAAAGCACCATCATGAGTCCTGGCAGCGCCGGGGGCTCCCAGCCACCCACCGCCTCTTGTGACCGGGGAACACACCATGATTCTTCCAGGATACACGAGGACGGACAGGGAAAGATCCCAGCTCATCCTGGAAGGATGGGGAAGGATCCCAGCTCAGCCCGAGGGGAATGGCGAAGGATCCTAGTGCATCCCAGAGGGATAGAGAAGGATCCCAGCTCAGCCCAATGGTCTAGAGAAGGTTCCCACCTCATCCTAAAGGGATGTGGAAGGATCCCAGCTCAGCCCAGAGGGGGGACAGGATCCCAGCTTGGCCTGGGAGGGATGGGAAAGAATCCCAGCTCATCCTGGAAGGATGGGGAAGGATCCCAGCTCAGCCCAAGTGTAATGGAGAAGGATCCTAGTGCATCCCAGGGGGATAGAGAAGGATCCCAGCTCATCCTAAAGGGATGTGGAAGGATCCCAGCTCAGCCCAGAGGGGACAGAAAAGGATCCCAGCTTGGCCTGGGAGGGATGGGAAAGGATCCCACATTATCCCAGGGGGATGGGGAAGGATCCCAGCTCAGCCCAAGGGGATACGGAAGGATCCTAGTGCATCCCAGAGGGATGGGAAAAGATCCCAGCTCAGCCCAGAGTGATGGGGAAGGATCCCAGCTCAGCCCAAGGAGATGAGAACACATCTGGCCCAGTTGCCGAGGCAGTGTCCCAGTGCAGGCTGGTGCTGGGTGCTGAGCACCCACCACACCGGACCCCTCCCGTGCAGCTCCCAATGGGTATCCCGGGGGGTGTGGAGCTGGGATGGGTGCCTGGGGTCTGCCCCACTCAGGGGGAGCAGCCGTCTGCCATGTGGAACAAGAGCTGCCTGTGGAGGGATCGTGGCACAGGGACTGTGGCACAGGGCTCCCATCCGGCGGTGGCCGTCACCTGCCTCCCTGCTCCAGCCAAAAACCAGCCCCAGACTTGTCCCCAAAACACCCCAAACCCTGGCAGGTCTTAGGGACATCATCCCGACGTATGGGCAGGGTGTGTCCCCCGTGTCCCCGCAGTGATGCCTGGCAGGAGCAGGGAGGTGGCTGGAGCACCACTCCGGGATGTCGGACCACCAGCCGCGGCCACGCAAGGGGAATGGGACGGAGAGGCCCAGGACCGGGCAGCACGGAAGCGGTTTCTTAAATAGCAGGGAAGGAGGAAGAGCCTGCTTCCTCACCAGCAGACCTCCCGCAACCTGTCCCAGCTGCTCTTCCTGGGAAGAGACCTGAGAAGCGACAGCGAAATACGGAAAGGAGGGAAAAAAAACCCCTATGGATTCCAAAGCCAGCCTGGCACCCAGCACCACCAGAGACAGGGCAGGACAGAGGCAGGGGAGTGGGTGGCACCCACCAGAGCCTGGGCACAGGAGAGAAGCCCCTGGGATGTCCCTTGGCCCACTGCTGGTGCTGGTGCCGTGGGGTTTGGGTTGGGTGAGAAGAATTTGGTGCAGGGCAGGACAGCAGCCCCTGGCACAGCCTGGCAGGGATGTCACACTCGCCTGGAGCTCAAGGGAAACAAACCCACGGGGGTGTCGGAGCCGCTGCTGCTGCCTGGCGAGGAGGCTGGGGGCTCGGTGGGCCCATGGCTGCTGCCCGCAACCAGGGCTGGTGGGCAGGGTGTCCCCAAGGTCCCTGGGGTCAT
>NW_010330279.1:0-240 GCF_000700745.2 Antrostomus carolinensis
GGGAGCAGCTGTGGGGCACTACACTCCTGCCCACGTCCTGCAGCCCCCACTGTCTGTTCCCAGGGAGCCACGAACCACCTAGATGCTGTTCCAGGACAGGAGCCGCTCAGCGAGGGCTTCATCTACCGGCACGGCCACCCCGGTCTGCTGGACCACCCGCTACCCCCCTGTCCCACCAAGAGCACTACCACAAAGGACACCTACCGCCCACCACACAGGGCCCAGCCATTGGGGCAAGGC
>NW_010330279.1:439-1400 GCF_000700745.2 Antrostomus carolinensis
CCCACCCCTGGAGCCGTGCCCCATAGGAGGGGACCCTGCTGTGGGTGCCTGCCTGGGTCAGGGGTGACCCCAGAGCTGAGGGGTGCGGGGTCTGCTCTGCCAGCAGGAAGGAGATGCTGGAGGCCATGCGTCTCCCCCGGATGCCCATGGAGTCAGTCTCCACCACGCATCGGGACTACTGCGCCAGGGGTTTCCAGTTCACACCACTGCCCCCCACCCAGGTACAGGCAGGGGACAGCACCCCCAGAGCTTGCAGCAGCCCCCAGGGAGCCCACAACACTCCTGTGTGCCCCCCCAGGCATGCTGTCCCCCCTGCCCACTGTCACATTGCTTCTACCTGCAGCCCCACGACTACCTCACCGAGCAGCCCTGCAGCTTCTGGCTGGAGCAAGCCCGCAGCCTGCGTGTAAGCCCCCCAGGACCCTGCCCTGACACCACCTGGGGGGCTCAGCTGCTAACGGGGAACTCTCCACTTCCCTCCTCTCCAGGGTGTCACCAGCATCCGCAGCGGGGACAGTCCCTTTCGGAGGAATGCTGCCTTCTCCACCCCCATCACCGAGTACCTGCCCTGTACCCCCCCGAGCAGCCAGCTCCAGCCCCACAAGCAATAAAGAGCAGGTGGGCACTGGTGGTCCAAGAGTCCTTGCTGCCCCACAGCTGTCCTCAGGCTGGGTGTTTGGAGGGGGACCACCATATCCCTGGCATCTTGATCCCCATGGGGCCATTCAGCACAGGCATGAGGACACCCTCCAGCCCCTCCACACTCCAAAACATGCTATGGCCCCAAAACATGCTATGGCCCCAAGCCTCCCTCTTTGGGCATGGAGGAAGACAATCATAGAATCACAGAATGGTTTGGGTTGGAAGGGACCTTACAGATCATCCAGTTCCACCCCCCCTGCCATCAGCAGGGACACCTTCCACTAGACCAGGTTGCTCAAAGCCTCATCCAGCCTGGCCT
>NW_010330279.1:1623-1940 GCF_000700745.2 Antrostomus carolinensis
CCCAGGCTGACCAGCCCCAACTCTCTCAGCCTGTCCTCACAGCAGAGGTGCTCCAGCCCTCGGATCATCCTGGTGGCCCCCTCTGGACCCACTCCAGTAGGTCCATGTCCTTCTTCTGCTGGAGGCCCCAGAAGTGGACACAGCACTGCGGGCGGGGTCTCACCAGAGCGGAGTAGAGGGGCATGATCCCCTGGCACAGCCCTGTCCCCTGGGACACACTCTCTCCCGGCACCCACAGCGGGTGACACGCAGCCCCCATCCCAGTCCCCAGGCACAGGAGGGTTCCAGTAAGAGGCGGTGGCATCATGGCCAGAGCA
>NW_010330280.1:0-1094 GCF_000700745.2 Antrostomus carolinensis
GTGTGGGGCAGGGGACAGGGTGGCATGGGGACATGTGTGGGGCACATATATGGGTGTGGGCATGGGGACACACTTGGGGACACAGGCACGTGGGTATGGACACAGGATGACATGGGGACACTGCCCAGAGCCACTCCTCAGGCCAGGGTTGGGGTGCTGGAGGCCACAGCAGGGCAGGGACATCAGGGTGGCCCTGGGTGACGCTTCCTTCCCCCCTGGGTGACAGGGAAACTAGGGACACTCTGTCCTCGGGTCACCCCACTGCTCCTCTCCCTGTGCCGGGGCGTCTCTTTGAACACTTCTCTCTGTCCCTCTGTCCCCTGTCCCACCCCACCGGGGTGCCCCATCCATCCACGTCCCCAACGCTCCCCTCTCCTGTCCCCACGGGGATCCTCCTCCCCTCCTTTGACTCTCCTACCTTGTCCCTGTGTCCTGCTGTCCCTCTGTCCCCTCTCCACTGGGCTGGCCTTCTCCTCCTGACTGTCTGTCCTCCCTGTCCCACCCCATCCATCTGTCCGTCATCTCCTTTTCTTTACCTATCTGTCCACGTGTCCATCTATCCGTCCATCCATCCATCTCCTTCTCCCTGTCCCCATCCATCCACATCTTCCCTTTCCAAAAAAAATCCTTCCCTGTCCATCCCTCCATCCATCCATCTCCATCTTCCTTCTCCCATATCCCCATCCATCCATCCATCCATCCATCCATCCATCCATCCCTCCATCTCCCCCTCCCTGTCCCTACCCATCCATCTGCCCATTCTCTCCTTTTCTTTACCTGTCCATCCATCCATCCATCTCCATCTTCCTTCTCCCCTGTCCCCATCCATCCCTCCATCTCTCCCCATCTTCCTTCTCCCCATCCATCCCTCCATCTCCACCTCCTTGTCCCTACCCATCCATCTATCCACCATCTCCTTTTCCTTACCTATCTGTCCATCTGTCCATCCATCCATCCATCTCCATCTTCCTTCTCCCCTGTCCCCATCCATCCCTCCATCTCCACCTCCCTGTCCCTACCCATCCATCTGTCCACCACCTCCTTTTCCTTACCTGTCCATCCCTCCATCCATCCATCTCCATCTTCCTTCTCCC
>NW_010330281.1:0-1148 GCF_000700745.2 Antrostomus carolinensis
CTGAGCTGGGATCGTGCAAACCTGTGCTGAGCATCTGAGGAAAGGGCACTTGTGCAGCATCCGTCGCTGGGACTTTCATGAGCTCTTGTAATTCTTACAGCTCCAATGACACTAGAGCTCAGCCACCTCCCTGTGCCAGTGCTCGCAAGCATCTCTCTGTGCTGGCTGGGAGGGCAGGATTGTGCCTCCCCATGCTCACTTATGCTGCTGGCTGGATGCAGCCCGTTCCCTGGTCCCTCCTCTGCTAGGATGGAATGTGCTTTGCTCCCTTCCAAAGCCCTCCAGGCAGGGATTTGCCTCCTCTCCACAGAGCCCGCAGGAGCAGTAAGTAAGGACCGAGGCTTCCTGGTCAGGCTGGAGCAAGGCTGCAGGTCACAGCCTCTGCTGGGGCTGAGCCAGACTGGGTGAGTTCCAGGACTGGGGTCCCCAACCCGTCCTTTCCCTGCACCTCTCAGCCCAGCTTCACAGCACAAGCCCTGCCACAGCATCTCCAGCCCAGCACACCCCTGCTCTGCACAGGGCTTTGCCCCAGCCCAGACAAACCCCACATCAAACCAAGCAGCCTTACAGCCTGCAAAATCTGCCTCTGGCAGCTTTCCCCGCCCTGATCCCCAGTCACCTGGGGCTAGGGTCCCATTGTCAGCACCCCGGCCTTGCTCCTGCTGTGGGTGCTGGCACAGGGGCCATGCCCAGCCCTCCCTGTCCCCCAGGACTTCCTGCCACTGGGAACTCACTGTCTGGAAGTCACTGCCATTGCACTCCTCATCGCCGAATGTGCAGCGGACGAGCATCTCGCCCAGCTCCAGTTGATGGCCCACACGCCCATAAAACTCCTTCAGGTCAAAGGGGCGGCTCTTGTCTTCCTCACTCAGGGCTGGTGTCCTCAGCAGAGCCTCCACCCTGCTCCTCTCCACGCTTTCCATCTCCAGGGGCCGGCCATCCCCATCCAGGAGACCCAACATCTCTCCTGCCCAGTATAGGTCATGGCCGGAGAGCTGTGAGAAGCGGGCAGGGTTGAGGTTGCAGAGTGTGATGGCAGGGAAGGTCTTGTTGTGTGCCGTCTCCTCCTCCAGCTGGGTGCTGTGGGGGTACTGGAAGTACAAGCCCACACACTTAGTGTAGGCATGGATGAGGAGGGCCAGCGAGCC
>NW_010330282.1:0-513 GCF_000700745.2 Antrostomus carolinensis
CCAATCCAAACCATTCTATGATTCTAAGTTTGGGTGAGGTGATCCTTCCTCTCTGCTCAGCACTGATGAGATATATCTGGAGTGCTGGATGCAGTGCTGGGCTCCCTAATAAAGAAAAGATACAGACATACTGGATTGAGTCGAGTGCAGGGCCACAAAGGTGATAAAGGGACTGGAGCATCTTTTATATGAGGAGAGGCTGAGAGAGCTGGGGAGGAGAGCCTGGAGGGAAGAAGGCTCAGGGAAATCTTATCCATGTGTGTAAATGCCTGATGGGAGGGAATGAAGAAGATGGACCCAGACTCTTCTTGCTGGTGCCCTGTGGTAGAACTTGACTGGCAGCCAAACGACACAGCCGTTCACACAGAGGAGACAATTGGCAGGGTTAAGGTGAGGAGATTTGTAGGTTTAGATAAGAGCAATTTAATAACTGGAGTAAAATAAAATTAAAATAGTAATTATAATAATAATGATAACAATTATATATATCAAATGAGTGATGCAGAGTACAAT
>NW_010330283.1:0-242 GCF_000700745.2 Antrostomus carolinensis
CTGAGGTTGGTATGTTTTGCGGAAGTCCAGTGAGAATTAGGTGTTTCGATTTTTTTTTGTTGTTGTTGTCTGTTTTTGTACATACAGTAAAAATGTACATATGTGTGAACCAAATTGTACAAGAAAGTATATATTTTTGGCTAATAAATAAACTGTTGCCACTTTGACTACACTCTTTTCCCACCTCTGGAGTTATTTTTCTGCCCCCTCACCCCCCGCCCCCGCCGGTTACTGTTTTTCCG
>NW_010330284.1:0-7809 GCF_000700745.2 Antrostomus carolinensis
GATGATCTCAAAGGTCTTTTCCAACCAAAGGTTCTATGATTCTCTGATTCTCATTCCTCTGGAGAGTTTCTGGCTTGTTTGATGTTTTTCTTCTCTTTCTGGCTGTCTCCAGTTTCTTTTAGCATGTTCATTAGTTGTTCCACCCTGGTTCCTTATAAGCACCGGTGCCTACTTGCTGTTCTGGGAGACATTCCTCTCCCTCCAGACCACGACTCATTTTAGCTGGTGTGGTTAACCAAGAAGGACCACGGTGAGGGTGGCTGTGGGATGAGGAGGCACTGATCACAGGCTCACAGAATCCCAGAATTGCCTGGATTGGAAAAGCCCTTTGAGCTCATGGAGTCCAACCATGAACCCAACACTGACCAGTCCCCTATGACTAACCCATGTCCCTCAGCACTGTGTCTACATGACTCTTCAATCCCTCCAGGGATGGGGACTCCACCACTGCCCTGGGCAACCCCTTCCAATGCCTCAGAACCCTTTCAGCAAAGAAATTCTTCCTCACATCCCATCTCAACTGCCCTGGGCACAACTGGAGCCCATTTCCTCTTGTCCTCTCACTTGTTTCTTGATGGTGCACATCAGGTGTCCTACACAAAATCCCATTCCCTGAAACACGGTATAAATGAACAGGAGGCATCTCCTCGTGTGGGCCACCACCAGGTCCTTTCTGGCAGCCATCTGGGTTGCCCCATGGCACGTCCATGGCCACTCTGACAGGGCCTGAGCTGTCAGCTCTCCGTGATGTTCCCTCCTCTGAGCCTACCTGGGTAAATCCCTGTGTGGAGGCTGTTGGCTGCCCGTGCGAGCCCGTGCTGACCTTGCAGACCCTGTCACCATCACCTAGACCTCAAAAGCAGGTCCTGGGCCATGGCCACCTCCCGTCACACCACCCTGCTGCCAGTCTGTAAGCCAGGTGCCCCAATCTACCACGGTGACCTTGTCCTGTGCCTGCCAGACGGGACTTGTAGGAAAGTAAATGTCTGGGTCTTATCAAAGCGTCTGGCAAAAGTTCAGCTGGGAATAAGGACAAGGACAAGGAATAAAAAGGTAGGAACCAAACATAAAATACACACCACACCCCAGGCACCTTTCCTGTCTGCCAGTGTCTCTGCTGTGACACTTGTGTGACAGCCTCCCGTCTTCTGGGGACACTGGTCCCCAGTGCAGCTCTGCCCATTGTCGGCCGGTTCGGCTGTACCTGCTGGGGAGGTGGCCTGTCCTGTTGGTGATCTGCCGGTTTTAACAGACATTCTCTGCAAGAAAATCTCCATCCAAACCAGGGAGACAAGCTAAATGTACACCAAAGGGGATTTCCACAAATAACTGGCCAAAAAGGAAAAAAACAGCGTTCAGAAATACTAAAGGCAAGAATTTGAGCAGAAGATACATAGAGCCCAAGGATGGTGAGCGTCTAAATGTGTCACTGGAGAGACAGGACTGTAGTAAAAGAGCAAAGTTCACTCTGGGCTGCAGCATTTACTCTGTAGGAAGCTTTTCTTCACGGGACAGTCAGAGGAGCTGTCTCAAAATGAGGTGACAAAAGAACAGATTATACAGCGATCAGTAGCATGAATGGTGACAAATTGCCAGGCTCAGATACTTGCCCAAGAGGTTTGGGGGAATGCAAATGTTAAACGGCCAGAGAACTGCTGTGGTACCTGGGATGGGCTCAGCACCAGGCTCTGCTTTTCAACACATCCATAAACAACCCAGAAAAGGGATGAACAATGCGTTGGCAGAGTTTGCTGATGACACTAAACTATTCAGGCCAGTCAGCTCTATAAAGCTGGCTGTGAAGAGCTGCAGAGGCTCTAGGGACACAGGAAGGGGTATGGAAAGTATGGACAGGCTTCCACATGAACCTCACTCCTCAGCTTGGAGAGCAACAGGCTGAGAGCATCGTGAACGGTGTGGAGAGAGCACACAGGGACGGTTATTCACCATTTCACACACAAAGGTGGTTGGGATGCACGATGAAAAGGCTGAGCAAGAGCTGCAAAAAACACATGTGAATGGGAGAAATTTCTTACTGAGTGTTTCTTGGGGTAAAATGTTGGTGGGTGACACGTTGTGGAATTTGTTGCCATTGGGTGTTTACAGCAGCCAAAGCAGAAAAGGATTTTAAAAGCCATTAGGCAAATTTGTGGGGGAAAAATTGATTGAGGGCTATTAAAACACAGAGAGGCAGATGTAGCCTCTGGCTCAAGAGGGCTCTAAGCCGCAGAGTGTCAGGAGCTGTGAGTCTGCAACAGATGAAATATTGCTTGGTCCTCCCCGCTCTGGTTCCTGTGCTCTTCCTCTTGGGATCCACTACCAGCAACTTGCAAAAATAGGATGCAGGGAGATGCAGGGCTTAGATCTGACCCGGAGGAGTTGCTCTCATGCTGTCTGCTGCTCCATGCAGACCTGGAGAACAAGTGTGCTGAGTTCCCAGCTGAGGGAACTGGGGGTGTTGAGCCTGGAGAAAAGGAGGCTGAGGGGAGACCTTGTGGCTCTGTGCAAGTCCCTTGGAGGAGGGTGGAGAGAGGTGGGGGTGGGTCTGTTCAACCAAGGCCCAAGGGACAGGCCAAGAGGAAATGGGCTCCAGTTGTGGCCAGGGCAGTTGAGATGGGATGTGAGGAAGAATTTCTTTGCTGCAAGGGTTCTGAGGCATTGGAAGGGGTTGCCCAGGGCAGTGGTGGAGTCCCCATCCCTGGAAGTATTTAAAAGCCTGAGAACCCTTTCAGCGAATAAATTTTTCCTGACATCACATCTGAAACTCCACTGACACAACTTGAGGCCATCTCCTCTTGTCCCATTTGTGCATCATTTTGAGTGTGCTCTGACTTTAAATTGCTGGAGCCTGGGGGGATTTTTGAACCCCTTCTCTGGGTTAATTTGCTTTTATTCCTTTCCAGACTGGTCTGCAGGACCTGGGGTTTGCAGGAAAGCCCAGGTGACACCTGGGGCACTCGCGCTGTGCTGCCCAGCAAGGGCCAGGGGAGCACAGGTCCTGCTCATGGTGCTGAGGTCTGGGCTGAACCTCCCTGTCTCCCGTCCTGCCCTCCCTGCTCGGAGGCCCCTCTTGCTGTCTATTTTTATCCGTATTCGATGGATGGAGCGGGGATGTGATGACGTCACGTGTTTTTGCACAGCTTGCACTTTGTTACGGTTTAAGGTTCAGTCTCGGTGCCAGCCTGGCTCGCTGAAGCCGACAAAACATCTTCCCTGCTGCTTTGTGTTCTTTCAGCACATTTGTTGGTGGTTTCTGCAGAGCAAACATGTGGCCAGCACACAGCTTCTCGGGAATCTATTTGTGTTTACTGAGTTAATCCATCAGGCGCTGACCTGCCCCGTCCTGCAGCTCCCCACGTACGTCCTTCACAAACTCATGACCTCCACGAGTGTGTAAACTGCTGGTGTCAGCATGGAATTCCGATGTGTGAATGCACAGCAGGGCTGGCCGGCGTGCGTTTCATGCTGCGGGATCAGAGCTCTCCTGGGAATAACGCAGAACCATTTCCTGAAACCACATCTTAGAGCTGTTACTGCTGAAAGCATCTCCACTGGCACCGCTGGGACGGCGCGTGCTGCTGCAAACATCTCAGGGCAGGTGTCAGGCCAGAGAGCTTGGTGAGGGGCTGCAGGCTGTTATAATCCCTGCTGGTTCCAGCTCTGCCTCTGTTCCCGCTGGCAGCTCCCACACAGTGCAGGAAACACGTATCCAGCTCTTCCATAAATGCTTCCATAAGTGGAAAGAATCCAGCGCTGTAACAGTGCACCACAAACACAGAGGTGACGCTGGCCACGGGAACAGGGCGCAGCGCGTGGGTGTGCGCCGGGACGAGGGCGTTTGCTCCCGCTGGTCACAGCTCAGTGCTAAAAACGGGATGGTTGGAATCTGCTTGGGAAGGGGAAGGGTTATCCGTCTGCGAGGGAGCCGGGGGGAGGCAGGCGACAGCAGCCAGGCTAATGTGTGGGGCAAAGCAGAGGGAGAGGCTGGTTGTGGTGGATGGGGACAGCAGCTGTGTGACCCTCTGCAGATGTGACAGCACGGCCGTGGGCTGCAGGACAGGCTTGGGCTGATGGAGGATCTGGACCGGGTGGTCAGAGGCAGAGGAGCATCGTGGGGAGAGAGGAAGGCATCCAGGTGTGCTCAGAGGGGTGGAGAGAGGGAGCCTGAAGCTGTGACACACAGGGACATCGAGGGGTGAAGGGGAGCAGGGTCAAGGGCAGGGGTGACAGGGGAAGGTAGGGGTCAAAGCCTGGGGAGCACTATCAGTGATTGCCTGGCAAGATCCCGCTGCCAGAGCAGGTGAGGCTGCTGCTCCAACTGGTCCTCCCACCAGAGAAGGTTGATTTGATTTCCTTTGCTGCTCATAGTTGGTCATGCACAAAGTACCTCAAGGGGCTCCAGGAAAGGCTGGGGAGGGACTTTGGCCAAGGGCAGGGAGTGAGAGAACAAGAGGTGATGGCTTGAAAGTGGCAGAGGGGGGATGGAGCTGAGATGTGAGGAAGAAATTCTTTGGTGTGAGGGTGGTGAGACAGTGTCCCAGGTTGCCCAGAGAAGCTGTGGCTGCTCCTCCCTGGAAGTGTTTGTGGCCAGGTTGGATGAGGCTTTGAGCAACCTGGTCTAGTGGAAGGTGTCCCTGCTGCTGGCAGGGGGGTTGGAACTGGATGATCTTTAAGGTCCCTTCCAGCCCAAACCAGTCTGGGATTCTACAATTCTATGCACAAAGGGTTCCTGGTTTATGTCAGCCCTCCTGGCCGCTCTCCCTTTCTTGGCAGGCTCCTGCCAGCAGCTGGAAGGGCTCAGCACCGCTCCGCAGCTCTGGCAGGGGCCTCGGGCAGAGTTTCCTGAGTCCTGGCCCCTTTCACAAGGAGGAAAGCCTGGCTGCAGGTAGTGCTCTCGCAGAGGACGGCACGTTCAGCTCAGCAGCACACCCTGTGCTGTGCACGGCCGAGGTGGCCCCATCCCCAGTGTTTCCACCTCCCGGCCTCCTGTGTTCGGCTGCCAGGGTATTTCCTGCTCTTCAGCTCGCATTTTCCTTTTGTAAATTGCAGCCAGTTCCTTTAGGTCCCTTCCTGCTTGGCCTCTCTCTGCAGCCCCACTGTGCTCCAGGATCCATGACCTCCCCAGAACCTCCCAAAGGAGCCCCAGACCCTGGGCAGAGCTGGCCAGCTCCAGGCTCTTCCCCTGGCCCTGGAAGATGCTGGTGGGTGGATGCAGAAGGGCAGGGACAGGCAGTTTCTGTGGCTGCACAGTGAGATGTCCACGGGGACAGTGCCATGAAATACTTGAGTGGCTGGGACCCTTCAGCTCCAGCCCGGGGGGCTTTTGGGGGAAATAACCCCATCTTTGGTGTTAGAACAGTAAGGAGTAAAGCGTAGCTCGGGCTATCACATTATAGCTGAGGAGTTCCCTGTTCCAGCAGCCTTCAAGCACTTTTCTGACCTTTTATTAAGAAAAAGAAGTAGAACCAGTTAAGTGGAAAATTCAGCAAAGCTTTCATCAAAACTGTATCTTTTGTTCCTTTTTCTCTTGGAGTTCAAAACTTGCATTAGGAGACAGAGACTGTGCTGAGCATAAAGATGATGTTAGCTGTGATCTTCGGGGTTTGGGGAAAAAAATCAGTGGAGACAGCCTGGAGCTTTGGTGCTAAAACCCCTTCTTTGTGCTTTTAAGACAAAACCAAGACAATTGCAGACAATGGCAGATCACAACAGCAGCAAAGGCAAAAAAGGAACTTCTGTCTCCTGCAGCAGCCTTGCTGGTGCGGAGATGTAGACACATCCCGTGTCCTGGCTGCCACTGGGAGATTGGATTGTGCTGAAAGGGGAATTAGAAGTGAGAATATGGGCTCTAAGAGCCACATTAATTTAATATTTTTATCAAGGACTTTTTGTCATAAAATATCAGGTGCGGGTTGGTGAGCTGAGCTAACAGGTGAGGTAGTGAGGTGGTGGAGCAAGGGGCTGGAACAGCATTCACGGGCAACGGGTGACATTGAAGGCTGGACTAACAGTCACAGGAGGAAACGGAGTGGTGCAAAATGCAAAGTCATGCCCTGGAGTCACTGAACAAACAATTCTGCCATAAATTAGGCCCCCGATTTGGAAGGTATGAAAGGGGAAAAGGCCAGCACGAGTTCAGCAACCTCAGGATGAATGCAGGCTGCCGTGCAATGCAGCCACGAAGACACGGTGCGTTCTTAACTCTGCTGGGATGTATTTCCAGGTCCTGCCAGTGCTGTTGTTCAGAGCATTAATTAGAGACCACGCAGCAGTGCTGACCAGCCGTGCTAAAAAAACAAATTCACTGCAGAAATGGTGCAGAAAAGAGCAACTGAGATGGCTGAAGGAATGCAGAGAGAAGATGAGAGCAGCCCAGCCTGATAGCTTGTCAAAACAGATGTTGAGGGGCGATAAGATTGCTCAGGGGTGGCTTTATCAGTGAAAAACACCGGAGCAGGAGGAGATCTGCTTCAACTGATGGACAGGTTTTGCATAAGAAGAAACTGGTCTGAGCTGGCTGAAAACTAGGAGGACGTTTCTAGCTGCTGGAAGAGACAGACTGAAGCAAACTCCCCGAGCAGAGGTATAGGGAGAAGAAATGAGCCGGCTCATTTTGCAGAAAGCTGGCTATGGGAAGCTGCTGCCCAGCTGGGAGCAGGCACGCTGAGCCAGGAGTGCTCTGCCAACCACGTTTGCTTTGTTCAGGTGGAGTCATGGGCCTGGCTGGCTCTGTGTCCCCCACTTGAGGACACCATCGTGGAGGTCTACGGCCCCCATGGGTGGGGAACACCATCACTCAGCCAGGAAAACTGCTGTGCTGTGGGCACTCTACCTGCCTCCCCACTTGTGGCTGTGGCTTCGCCGTGGTGGGTTTGCTGGTTTCCCGTTGCTTTTGCAGCAGATCAAGTCCTGGGGCTTTTGTGCTGAACCCCAGTGTTCTCCCAGGAAATGGAGAAGTTTCCCAGCGTGTCCACTGTGGTGCGATGTTCCCGCAGGGACTGGGCAGCGGACGCTCAGGCTGCCTGACCCTTTCTTTTCCCCTGTTGCCCCCAAGCCTCCAAAGAGTATTCAGATACTATTCAGATGCACTCAGTTATGCAACTGCCTCGTAACTATGCAAATGTATGCAGCTTCTCCTTACACAATGTCCTGTTTTCTTTCAGCTTCTTTTTTGGAAATTCAGCACTTCCTGTGGGAGTGCAATCTGAGTCCCCGGGAGCCATCTGGAACCCTCCCAGCCTCCCATCCCCAGGCAGGCTGGAACTGGCACCGACTCCTTTCAGAAGCCTCACCAGCCTGGCTGTTGAGTCCTCCTGCCCACCAACCTCTCCTTGCCAACACAATCCAGGCTCCTCAGTCCACCCCAGAGCCAGCAGCACAAGCTGGTGCCAGTCCCATGCAAGAAGCAAGAACACGGGAAGAGGGGAGATGGAGATGAGATGTGAGGAAGAAATTCTTTGGTGTGAGGGTGGTGAGACACTGGCCCAGGTTGCCCAGGAAATGCTGTGGCTGCTCCTCCCTGGAAGTGTTTAAGACCAGGTTGGATGAGGCTTTGAGCAACCTGGTCTAGTGGAAGGTGTCCCTGCAGATGGCAGGGGGGTTGGAACTGGATGAGCTTTAAAACCAACCTAAATCATTCCATGATTCTATGATTCAATGACTAGAGATGGGGAGCAGCACCTGCAGGGCCCTGTTCTGCTCCGGAGCCTCCTGAGGAAGAATTTCTTCTTCACATCTCAGCTCCATCTCCCCTCTGCCACTTTCAAGCCATCACCCCTTGTTCTCTCACTCCCTGCCCTTGGCCAAAGT
>NW_010330284.1:7892-8341 GCF_000700745.2 Antrostomus carolinensis
CTCTCAGCCTGTCCTCACAGCAGAGCTGCTCCAGCCCTCGCATCATCCTCGTGGCCTCCTCTGCACTGGCTCCAGTAGGTCCAGTCAGGGCTGGCAGGGATGGGGCACTCATCCTTGTGTGTACCAGTGCCATGTGGAGCCCCTTGTCCCCAGAGCCATGGCCCTGTGTGGGTGGCAGGGAGTTTGGGGAGCCCTGACAGCTGGGGTGCTTCAAGAGGGGGACTATGGGGACCTGCTGTGTGGCTTGATGAGACCCCATGGCATCTTAGAATCATGGAATCATTGAATGTTGTGAGCTGGAAGGGACCCACAAGGATCATCCAGTCCAACTCCTGTCCCTGCACAGGACAAGCCCAACATTCACACCATGTCCCTGAGGGCCTTGGCCAAATGCTGCTGGAATCTTGTCAGGCTTGGTGCCATGAGCACCTCCCTGGGGAGCCTGTTCC
>NW_010330284.1:8378-8714 GCF_000700745.2 Antrostomus carolinensis
CCTCACCCTCCCCTGCCACATCTTCCTGACATTGCCTCTGCTCCTGGCATTCGTTGGTGGCCAGAGAGAAGAGATCAGCGCCTGCCCCTCCTCTGCCTCTTATGAAGAAGGGGGACGGCAGGCCAAGGCCAGGCCTGGGTGCCCTGGCAGGCTGGAGCTGTGCGCCTTGGGCTGGGGGGCCCTGGGGGCTCCATGCTGTAGGGACATCTGTCTGTGGGACCCTGGTGGGGCTTGGGCTGTGGGAATCACCCAAGTGGGACCAGGCTGAGGTGGCTGAGGGACAGCTGAGGGCTGTCTAAGGGAGACCGAGGGATGTTTTCAACCAGGACAAGTGCC
>NW_010330285.1:0-585 GCF_000700745.2 Antrostomus carolinensis
CTGCTGAGCATCCCTAGGGGTGCAATGGGGGAGCCAGACCCCCAGATCTGGGGTCCCAAGGTCACACCAAGGGACACGGAGATGGGACCTCAGGCCCAATGGGGATGTCACAGTCAGGAGGCTGCAGATGGGCACATACTGGTGTGCCCCCCACCCTGTAAATGGTGTTCTGGGGTGCCCTGTGTGCCCCAAAAAATCCCCCCAGCTCTACGAGAACGGGCCCCCCGGGCAGCCCGACAGCTACTTCCTCTCCGGGGAGAACTGCGTGGTCATCGTGTGGCACGACGGGGGCCAGTGGAGCGAAGTGCCCTGCAACTACCACCTCTCCTACACCTGCAAAATGGGGCTGGGTAAGCTGTGACCCCCTCCCCACCCAGTACCCCTGTTCCAGGCTGGGGGGGCTGTACCCCTCCATGATCCCAAAGTGAGGCTTCCCCATCATCCCCACAGTGGGGAAATGGGTCCTGTGCTTTGGTTCTTTGGCTTTCTTGGCGTTTATTGGTTTGGGGTTCCCATCTGTGATGGGTACAATCACTCCCCTTGCCCCCCCACTCACAGTGCAGTGCGGGCTGCCCCCCACCATCA
>NW_010330286.1:0-6243 GCF_000700745.2 Antrostomus carolinensis
TGGGTGGGTGGGGTGGTCACGCCCATTTTTGGGCTCAGTTTCCCGCCGGCCCGGCCACATCCAGCCCGACTCCCTGGGGACAACCACGTGCCTTTAATCTGCTTTTTTCAACCCCAAAATCCCACCGGAGCCACGAGGCAAAGGCGGTTGGGAAAGGCTGGAAACGGAGCGATCCCGGGGGAAACAGTCCAGGAACGGGTCATTCCGCAGGAAAATGCTGGAAATGAGGCGATCGTGGAGGGAAGCAGCTGCAGAATGGGGCCAAACTGTTGGAAAAATGCTGGAAATGGGTTAAATCTTCATTAAAAATGCTGGAAATGGCGTGGTTGTGGAAGGAAGCAGCTGGAAAATGGGGGCAAAACTGCAGGAAAACTGCTGGAAATGGGTCGGATGTGCTGGAAATGGATTGGTCCTGGGTGGCATCTGCTGTCACTTCTCCCACATGCAGCCCTCGGTGTTGTGGTTTTGTGGCCTCTCCCCTTCCTGAGGGTGAAAAGGGGCCACATAGGGGTGAAACAGAACCAAAATGGGGGAAAGATGGGGCAGAAGTTCTAGTGGTTTCTTGCCAGACCCCCAAGCACCTTGGGGGGACCCAAGGGTCCAAGCAGCCTCCCCTGGTCCCCACGTCCTTTTGGTGGCAACCACAGGACCTAGATGTTTGGGTGCCCACCCAGCACCCCACAAGGACCCTTACTGTGACGTAGGTGATCTGTATCTCAGTGGTGGGCATCTCAGGAGGTTGTGCTCGTCGTCCCAGCGCCCTAAACCAGCGCCGGTAGTGCTCTGTCACCTACAGATGTGACCCACAGTCATGTCTTGAGTGTTCCCGTCCCCTCCCACCCATCCCTGGATGCCTGGATGTCCCCCCTTCCGTGGTACCTGCCGGTTGAGGACACAGTGCACAAGGAAGATGAAGGCTCCTTGTAGGCTGTTGACGATGGTGAAGATGAAGGCCACAACTATGTTGTCCCCCTGTGCCTGCATCAAGCCCAGACTCCACGTGCAGCCCAGGATACAGATGTGCACCAGCGCTTTGAACGTCATCAACCTGATGGAACACTCATTTTGCTCTTTTTTTCACCCAAAACCCCATCCCAGATGCTCTTCTTCCTCCCCCAAAAGAACTCAAGACATTTCCCACCAACGCAAAAACCCACCGGGTGTTTTTTAGGGCTGTGACATCAGCGTTGAGGGCAGAGAGTTTGTCCCGTAGAGTCCACAGGGTGGTGAGAAAAAACAGCAAATTAACCTGGGCAGAAAGCAAAACCCCATCATTTTGCAAGACAGAGTCCACAGGATGTAAATTTGGGGTGGAAAAGGGTCAATACTGCAAAAAAAACCCAACCTGGTGCTGGAGCACTGTGGTGTGACCTTCACCAAACACACCCAACCCATGGGATGTCTGCTTAATACCATCCTTAAATATGCATATGAATTTGCTCTTTTTTAATGCAAATCTCTACAGTTTCTCAGTTCGGGGTCTGTGGAGGGAGAGCTGTGGCCATGGTCAGAAATTAAAAATCATTAATGCACCGTGGTGCAACCTCTGCCCGGCACACACAGCTCGTGGGGCGTTTGCTTAATACTGTCCTTACAGTTAAGCCTAAATTTGCTCTTTTTCTCCCAGTTTTTCTCCCCTCTGCCTCCTTTCAGCAGCAAGACACCCACCAGGACGATGACGCAGACGGGACCAAGGAACGTCCAGATGAAACCTCCCTCCATGCTCAGCCAGCAGCTAAAAAAGGGCAAAAAAGGGTAGAATACTCCAAAAGCTCTTTGGTGATTTTGGCAGCATGAAAATACCATGTCTGGATGCTGTGGCACTTTTTTTTTGAGGTGATTTAGGCGAAAAAGCCTGATGTTCTCCATTGATGATCCCACCCCACTTGGTTGACCCCAGCCCGGGTGCTGGTGGGACTCACTAGTGCTCAGTGCCGTAGCCGCCTGGGTGGACGGCAGCGGAGATGGCCACCACAATGGCTGGCGTGCCGTAGCCCACGGGGTAGATGTATCTTTTCCTGAAGCGATTGGCGCTGGTGTAGTTGAGGACACTCAGGTTCCTGACAGTGAGGAAGAGGTGCAAACCTTCCAGGAACATCCAGGCGAAGCAGGCGAGGAAGAGGTAGTGGAGGAAACCCGCCATGATGGCACACACCAGCTGGATGGGGGACAACGAGGCCGTGCTGGGCTCCCCAGTGTCACCACAGTGTGGCCTGGGGAGGTGGTGGCATCTCTGGCACTTGGACTTCCACATGCCCCAACATGGCCTTGAGGAACCTCAAGGAAGTGGAGATGCTTTGGGCTGGGAGCAGACTGGAGACACCCAAATGTCTCTTCCAGGCTGTTATCCCATAATTCAGTTGGGTCCACCCACCCAAAGGAAGAAGGGACCCAAGACCCTTGAGGAACCCCAATTGGGTGAACTTGCTTTGAGTTGGGGTTGGTCTAGAGACCTCCAAACATTCTGTTCAGCCTTGGTTATCCTGTAATTCAGGTGCTTTCAGTCACCCAGAGAGAGATGGCACTGAGCAATTCTGAGGAACCTCAACTAGTTGGACCCACTTGGAGTGGAGATTGGTTTGGAGACCTCTAAACATCCTGTTCAACCTCATTTATCCTGTAATTCAGGTGCTGACACCCACCCAGAGCAAGAAGGGAACCAACAACCTTGAAGAACCTCAACTAATTTGCTCTGCTTTGAGTTGAGGTTGGACCAAACCTTCCAACCTCAGTTATGCAATAATGCATGTGCTTGCACCCACTCAGCACGAGATGGGACCTCTGGCAGAAGGTCTGCTGGAGATATTAGGGTAGGGGTTACAGCTGAGAGTGATGACTGTGGGTCCTTTTCCCCACAAGCTCCCCAAGGACCTTGAGGAGGTCCTGGATAGCTTGAGGAGGCCCCAAAGACCTTGTAGAGACCCAGAAGAGCAAAATGAGTTACTGAGGAGTCCCTGTTGGCCCCAGATTGCTCAAGGAGACCCTGAGGAGCCTGTGGAGAACCTGAGGAGGTTCAAGGAGATGCTCAGGAGCCTCTGAAGGCCTCAAGATGCTTAAGAAGACCCTGAGGAGCCTGTGGAGACCCCAAGGAGGCTCAAGGAGACCCTGAGGAGCCCATACCCGGTTGGCAGTGCGGGGCACGGCCACGAGGAAGAGGAGGTTGGCAGTGAAGAGGCAGATGCTGAGCTGCAGGTGGAGGATGACACTGACACTCCAGAGCGAGCGGCACAGGAGGAAGGTGATGATGGCGAGGAAGAGGCAGACCAGCGACACCGACAGCCCCACGTAGGTCACCACCATCAGCGCGAAGCTCTCCTGTGGGTGACATCATGTGTGACACCATCCGGCACCTGGCCACGTCCAACAGTTCAGGAAAGAAGAAAATATCCCCAAAATGGGTGTTTTTGGGGTCAAAACGGGACCTTACCGTGATGGGGTGGATGGCGGTGAGGATGGCGAAGGTGGAGAAGTGGGTGCAGGTGCAGATGGAGTGGTGGGTGTCACCTCCGACGTGGGTACAACCTGAGGACATCCAGTGACTTTCAGTGCCCACGGGCTGCCAGTACACACAGCGCGGCTTCTCGCCCGCCCGGAGCTCCTGGTGAGAACGGAACACTCGAGACACGTCCTGTGGCACCAGGGAAGGTCGGCACTGCCCCTTCCCACCCTCAGTTTGGGTGTGGAGTGGGACGGGGGTGCGCTGAGCTGGGATTTGCACTGGGATGGGGATGCACCGACCCCAGATTTGCACAGGATCGGGATTTGCATCAGAATGGGGATGCACTAACTCAACATTTGCAGAGGATCTGGATTTGCACCAGGATAAGGATGCACCAAACCCAGATTTGCAAGGGATCTGGATTTACACCAGGATTGGGATGTGCTGATCCCAGATTTGCACCAGGACTGGCATGCACTGATCCCAGATTTGCACCAGGACTGGCATGCACTGATCCCAGATTTGCACCAGGACTGGCATGCACTGATCCCAGATTTGCACTGCAATGGGGATGCACCAGCTCTAAATTTGCACGAGACCTGGATTTGAACCAGGATGGGGATGCTCCAAGTCTGGATTTACACTGGATCAAGATTCGTATCACGATAGGGATACACAAAACCCAAATTTGCAACAAGATGGGGATGCATCATCTCCAAATTTGCACGAGACCCAGATTTTCACCAGAACAGGGGTGCACCAACCCCAAATTTGTCCCAGAATGGGAATTCACCCCCAAATTCACCATCATCACGCTTCAAATTTACACCGTGGTGATGCCCATTGCCAACCCCACCATCCTTTGGTCCAACCCACTTGATGGAACAAACCCTGCTGTGCTTCCTCATGCAAATCCCACCCTCGTGCAAATCCCACCCTCGTGCACCCCCCAGCACCCACTGTACGGTGCTGCAGGGTGATGTTGAAGGTGATGTTGAAGGTGATGCTGGGTTGTCCCATGGTGCCGCCCACCACGTTGGAGTTGAGTTTCTCCTGGTGTAAATCCGTGATACTGTTCAGCAGCTCCTCTACCTCCTTGTAGACGATGAAGGCCACCACCCACTTACCTGTCCAGAGAACTGGGTCAAAAACCACCCCAAACCCACCAAATTTTGGGTGGGTTTTTTGAGCTTTTTTTTTCTTTTTTTGTAGGAGCAGTGTGGTGGTCTTACCTGCTTGGGCATTGCTTACCACCTCATGGCAGCTGATGGTCAGGTTCTCCTCACCCACCGCTAACACCAGCATGGTCTGGGAACAGTTGTCCTGCACCACCTCCACCACAGCATCTAATTTGGGGTGAAAAAAAGACCTTTTGTGTTTGGGGTTTTTTTCTTTTTTTCCACCTGCTCTGAGTACCAGAGCTCTGCTCTTGCAGAACCCAGAGATGATGCAGTGATGCCACCAAGCTGGTTCTTGAGGTTCTTAAATACTTTTGAGGACATTGCAATGTTTTTAGGGGTGTTGAAATGATTTTGGGGTGCTGCAATGATTTTTGGGGTACCGAAATGCTTTTAGGGTGCTGCAAGGATTCAAGGGTGGACCTTGGGGGGCACTCATGGGTGCTGGCTTACCCATGGTGGAGGTGGTGATGTTTTGGGAGCTGGAGTTGGGGTCTTTGAGGGCCGCTTGGAGCACAAGGGCTTCGGTGGTCTGCAGGAGGAGCTCAGTGGCTTTGGTGGTGTTGGAGTGGAGATCTTGGAAGGCTTCCACCTGCAGCTGCTTCAGCACAGACTGGGGGGTGGGGAGGCAAGGAGGGGCACACACGTGTGTTGTGGCACGTGTGTGTCAAGGCACATGCATGTGTCAGGGGTGTGTGTGTGGATGCAGCCCGGGGGAGGGTGTTAGGGGGGAGGGATGGGTGAGGATGGTGGGGGATGCACGGAAGGATGGACATGTGTAGGGATGCACGTGTGTGCAGGGATGAACATGGGATGGACGTGTAGGGGTGCACGCATGTACATGGGATGGACGTGTGTAGGAGTGCACACGTGTGCAGGGATGGACATGGGATGGATGTGTGTAGGGGATGCACATGATGATACATGAGTAGGGGTGCACACTGGGCATGGACACATGTGGGGGACAGACACAGGACGCACGTGTAGGGGATAGACACCGGGATGGACATGTGTAGGGGATCCACAGGAGGATGCACATGTGTAGGGGATGGACATGTGGGGAAACATGTAGAGGGGATGCACAGGAGGAAGCACACGGGATGCACACATGTAGGGGCTGGAGATGGGATGGACACATGTCAGGGCTGGACATGGGATGGATGCGTGGGGAAACATGTAGAGGGGATGCACACAGGATGCACACGCGTGTCCGTGTCCCCATGTCACCTGCAGCATGTCCCCCGTGGGGTGGGCGCAGGCGGCCTCCAGCCAGCGCTGGGTGTCCCGCAGGTGGGTGCAGGAGGTGACCCCCGGGAAGGACTGGGAGGGGGGGTCAGGGTGTCACCATCAACCTGCACCCCATGGGCGTCCGTCTGTCCATCCATCTGTCTGTCCCTCCAGCCTCCATCCTGCCCTCTGTCCATCCGTCCCTCCAACCATCCCCCTGTCCCTCCACGCCTCCCTCCCTCCCTCTCTCCCTCCATCCATTTGTCTGTCCCTCCATCCCTCTGTCCATCCCTCCTTCTGTCCCCCCGTCTGTCCCTCCATCCCCCCAACCATCCCTCTGTCCTTCCACCCTTCCCTCCATCCATTTGTCTGTCCCTCCCTCCATCCCTCCACCCTTCC
>NW_010330287.1:0-546 GCF_000700745.2 Antrostomus carolinensis
TCCCAATCCTAATCCCAATCCCAATCCCAATATAAATCATATAAATCCCAATACCAATCTCGATACCAATATCGATTCCAATCCCAATACCAATACAAATCCCAATCCCAATCCTAATCCAAATACCAATCCTAAACCCAATACCAATCCCAATATAAATCCCAATCTTAATACCAATCCCAGTTCCAATACCAATACAAGTACAAATATCAATCCTAATCCCAATACCAATTCCAATCCCAATCCCAATCCCAATATAAATACCAGTCCCAATCTCAATACCAACCCTAATCCCAATCCCAATGCAAATGCCAATACTGATACCAATCCCAGTCCTAATCCCAATACCAATTCCAATCCCAATCCCAATCCCAATATAAATACCAGTCCCAATCTCATACCAACACCAATCCTAAACCCAATACCAGTACCAGTTCCAATACCAATACAAATACCAATCCCAATACCAACCCTAATCCCAATCCAAATGTAAACACCAATACTAATACCAATCCCAATCCTAATCCCAATACCAATTCCAATCCC
>NW_010330288.1:0-587 GCF_000700745.2 Antrostomus carolinensis
CTCTGCCCTTCGTCTCCTGTACAATAAAGCAGCTGAAATCCTGCCTCCCCCCGGCTCCTGCCCACAAACCAGGCTGGGCTGAGCCCCCGGCCCAGGGAGGGGGGACGCTGGTGGAGCCGATGCAGCGAGCCTGGCACACGGCATCAGGCCAGATCGTGCCAGCTGGGTTCTGGTCTCTCTTCACGGTTCCTTTATCCGAGCCCAGGAGGAGGGAGGGAGGAAGGGGGAGCCCAGGTGGGCACCGCGGCTTTCGGCGCAAGGAAAGATCTCGGTGCTGATTATATACACGTCGTGTTCCCCCTCCGCTGCAGCTCTAGTTCTCGGGGCTGGCGTTCTGCCCAAAAAAAAGCCGTGCGTGCGGAAGTGCGTCTTGAGGTTGAGCTGACTGTCAAAGCACCGGCCGCACACCTTGCAGGAGAGCTTCCCCTCGGCCGCGTGCTGGGCGCCTCCTTCCAGGGGGCTCCGGGGTCCCGGTTCCTCCATCTCACCCGCTCCCTTCTTCTTCTTGTGGGTGATGAAGCGGTGACGGTTGAGGGAGACCTGGGAGGTGAAGCAGAGCCCACACTCCCGGCACTGGTAGGAGCTCT
>NW_010330289.1:0-1992 GCF_000700745.2 Antrostomus carolinensis
AGGGGACAGGGACAGCCCTCAGGGGAACCTGCAGGGGACAGGGACATCCCACAGGGGACAGGGACATCTCAGAGACACCTGCAGGGGACAGAGACATCTCTCAGAGGAACCTGGGGGGACAAGGGGACCCCCTCAGGGGGACCTGCAGGGGACAGGGACAGCCCACAGGGTACAGGGACATCTCAGAGTGACCTGCAGGTGACAGGGACATCTCTCAGAGGGACCTGGGGAGGACAAGGGGACCCCTCAGGGGGATGTGCATGGGACAGGGACAGCCCCTGGGGACACTGAAGAGGAACAAGGACATTTCTTGAGGGACCTGAGGGACAAGGGAGCCCCCTCAGAGTGACTTGCAGGGGACAGGGATGCCTTTCAGAGGGACCTGGTGGGACAGTGGAACCCTCTCAAGGGGGTACCTGAAGGGGACAGGGACATCACAGAGGGACCTGGAGGACAGGGTGACCTGGGGGGAGGACAGGGGAGCCCCCTCAGAGTGACTTGCAAGGGGACAGGGACATCTCTCAGAGGGACCTGGGGGGACAAGGGGACCTTTCAGGGGGACTTGCAGGGGACAGGGACAACCCATGGTGGGACTGAAGGGGACAGGGATACCCCTCATGGGGACCTGAAGGGGACAGGAACAGCTCGCAGAGGAACCAGGAGACCTCTCAGGGGGACTTGCAGGGGACAGGGACAGCCCATGAGGGGACTTAAGTGGGACAAAGACATCCCTCAGTGACAGGGACAGCCCTGAGGGACAGGGGGACCCTTCAGTGGGAACTGGTGGGTTGGTGGGGACAGGGACATCCCTTAGAAGGATAATGAGATGCTTTGAGGGGACAGGGACATCCCTCAGAGGGACCTGGAGACCTCTTAGGAGGATCTGGAGGGACATAGAAGGTTAAAGAGGGACAGAGGGACTTGAGGGGACAGGGACATCCTTCAGAGGGACCTGGGGGACAGGATGACCCCTCAAGGGGACCTGGTGGGGACAAGAGCAGCGCTCAGAGGGACCAGCAGACACTTTGGGGGGGTCTAGAGGGACAGGGGAGGCTAAAGAAGGACTTGGAGGGGGACAGGGACATCTTGTCAGAGGGACTTGGGGGACCTGGGGGACACTGGGACACCCTCCAGGAGGACAGTGCTCCCATGGACAGTCCCTCAGAGGGGGTTTGGGAGATCCTGGTGCCCTCCAAGGGCTGGGGACATTCCTGCCCGTGAGCTGTCACCTGTCCCTGCCATAGGACGGGGTCACTCCCTCCAGCCTGACCTGTGTCACCGGATGGTGGCTTGGGGGCCACCAACCCTGGTGCCTACTGAGCTCTGTCCCTGCAGATGTCGCCTACCTGCGCTCCGTCCTGCCCAGCACCATGGAGGACGCCTTCTTCGATTACTTGGCCACCTTGGATGCCTCAGAGGTGACACTGTCCGCCGTGCCAGAGGGCTCTGTCATCTTCGCCAGGGTGGGACACTCTCCTCTGCTTCAGAGGAGCTTTGGGGGCCTTCTGGATCCATGTCCCCAGGGAGGACGGGGATGTCATCACCTGGCTGTCCCCACAGGTCCCGTTCCTGCAGGTGAAGGGACCGTTGCTGGTGGTGCAGCTGCTGGAGACCATGTTGCTGTGTCTGGTCAGCTACGCCAGGTAGGGACATGTCCTGTTCTGGTCCCCAGCTCTTGAGGACCACATCCATCTCCACTGGGCCAAACCCTCCAAGCTCCATGGTGGTCCCCATGTCACCACACATCGGTCAAGCAGAGCAGGCCCTGGAGTCCCCTCACCCTTAGCCACATGCTGACCCCATGCCCAACGTGACTTGGTGTGACCTGTCCCTTATCTCCTCCAGCTTGGTGGCCACCAACGCCTCTCGCTTCCGATTCCTTGTTGGTCCAGAGGTGAAGCTGATGGAGCTGGGGCTGCGTCGCGCTCAGGGGCCGGACGGTGCCCTTTCAGCCTCCAAATACTCCTACATCGGGGGTGAGTGGTGCCCCAC
>NW_010330290.1:0-1028 GCF_000700745.2 Antrostomus carolinensis
CCCAAGCTTGGCCACCACCTCATCTGCGTCATTGCTGGTGATGACTGCCCTGCACTTGAAGCGGCTGAAGACGAGGGAGTAGGAGCCTCCGCCAAGGACAGGGCTGGCATTGTCGCTCAAGCACAGCAGCGTGCCACACTTCACATCCCTGCAGTACAAGTAGCCATGAGCACCAGTTGTGGGGGTGGCAGGGGGCTGGGGAGCTTCACTGGACAGGGACACCATTGCCACCCGCCTTGTCCCCAGCTCCTTACTTGGGGCTGCAGGGCCGCTTCCCATACTCAGTGAGGCAGTGGAGGTGGAGATGTTGCTTGCTGTTGTGCTTAAAGCAGTCGTCAGGAGCCACCTGGGCCTCTGCGGGACACACAGAAAGGGTCACACGGAGCCAGAGCCCCCAGCAAGCCAGTGGGCCCAGTCAGCAGCCCCAGTCAGCAGCCATAGCACCCCAGCAAGGGAAGCAGGAGGGGACCACAGCTGAGCAATGCCCTGGCCTGAGGAGCTGCGGCTCCAGATGCATCACCCAGCACAGAGGCAAGGAGGGTAGGCAGGGTGGGGAGCAGCTACCTGCCCCCCAGAGCGTGCGGCACTGCTCGCCATGTGAGGGACAGGCCCCGTTGTAGCAGTAGCCATTGCCGTTCTGGCAGGAGATGCCGTTCTCCTGGAAGACGTCCTCTGGGCACTCGGCGCTGAGGCCTGTGCAGTGCTCGGGCAGGTCACAGTCGTTCTTGCTGGCCCGGCAGAGCGCACCGGCAGCTTTCACCTGCACAGAGAAGGGGATGTTGGCATCACCTCGATGCTCCTGCTTCCCCAGATCCATGCAGGCACCACAGCCTGGCAGCACCCTCATCTTCAAAACACCTCCCAGTACCCCACAGATCCAGACGTGGCAGCTTGTGCTGCTCTAGCATAAAGACACTTGCTAATGAGTGAGGCTGAAGTCACTTGGTTTGTTCAGCCTGGAGAAGAGGAGAATGAGAGGAGATCTCATCACAGTCTAGAACTTCCTCCCAAGGGGAAGAGGAGGGGCA
>NW_010330290.1:1104-2861 GCF_000700745.2 Antrostomus carolinensis
TTGCCCATGAGGAAAAGGTTCTTGAGGCAGAGGGTGGTGGAGCACTGGAACAGGGTCCCCAGGGAGGTGGTCATGTCACCAAGCCTGACAAGATTCCAGAAGCATTTGGCCAACATGTGCCCTCAGACACATGGTCTGAATGTTGGGATTGTCCTGTGCAGGGACAGGAGTTGGACTGGATGATCCTGGTGGGTCCCTTCCAACTCACAACATTTGATGACTATATGAGCTACTGCACAGGACAGAGACACCATCAGGCCTCGTACTGGGTCTTCCCATAGTTCAGTCTCTGCAGGCAACACCTTGTGCTTTGCTTTTAGTTTGGACTTGCCCAGGGTTCATTTCCTAGCCCTGTCTCTTCACATAAAGGCATTTCTTATGCCTGTGTGCAGGAACCAATGCATATAACTCAACTTTCTCTTGGACAAATGGAACAGAAGAGGCAAATCAGGAATGGGTCACACTGATCTTTTCTGAACATTGCTCAGGTCTTCAACACCTTGCATCCTGCACCTAACAGAGCCAGGGGACCAGAATACCAGTCTCCTTCACCTTCCCAGCCACTTCCCACCCAAGATGTCTATGTAAGTAAGAACACTGAATCGAAAGCATGATTCCCCACCCCCACCCCAACCATTGGGTGCATCTGGCTCCTGGAAGGCTGCCACAGAGGTCCTTCAGGCTCTCCAGTGGGCTATGGACACACCTACCCTCTACCGGCAAGCTCTGGAGGAGCCCAGGGCAGGGCTGTGCACCCACCAGCTCCCATCCCTGCTGAGCTGGTCCCCCCAGCAGCAGCAGTACCTTGCAGTCCTGGCAGCAGTCCCCTCGGGCACACTCAGCTCCCTCTCTCAGCTGGCAAGTGGTGGCATTGCAACAGTGGTCAGAGCACTCCTGTGAGACAGGGAAGGACTGAAACCCTCCCGAAAGCCCCCTGAAACACCCTTTCCTTCCTTTCTAGGGAGACCCAGTTGCCACATCACTAGCTGCCAAAGGCACCGTAGCTGCCACAGGCTGAACCATGGGGCAAAAACCACAGCATCATTCCAGGTGTGAACTACTCCTGCCACCACTTTACCCCCATTACCAACACCAAACCAAAGGACCACAAGAGATTTTTCAGAAGATGAGGCCTGACCTGGGCCCCTGCTCTCTGGTAGCACCCTTTGCACATCTCCAGGAAGGAGAAAACAGGAAGATCTCCGTGCTCCCTGCATCAGAGAAGCATCCCTTAAGGTCCCAGAGCAGGGCTGTGACCCAGGGATTTATCCCAGAGGCATCACCTAACCCTTGTCTCAGATGCCCCAGCTACTAGGGCTGAGGAAAAGCTGAGCATGGCTCTTGAAAGGACAACATGCCATGATGTCCCCCTCCTTGGATCACCTCTTTGGAGGCTATGCTGGGGGGATGTCCATCTTTCCTAGGCATGCTCCTACTAAAAATCACAGCCAGCTCCACAAATGGGGGGCACACATCTGAGTTAATCAACATTCTCTGCGAGTTATTTTTTGGCAGAAGCATCAGGAACGTAAGGCAGATCAGTCTTGCAAAGCATGATGTCCAGGGAAGAGGCTTGTACAACATTTTCCAAGTCTGAATGACAGGTCTCAGGTCCCCACCACTCACCCACCCTCCTTCCCAGGCTCTCAGAGAGCATCCCTACCTCGGGCATGCCGCAGTCGCACTGCTCTCCCCGCTCCACAAACTGGTTCCCACACACTGGCCCCCCGTACAGCTCATCTGCCCTGGGGACGTTC
>NW_010330290.1:2898-13200 GCF_000700745.2 Antrostomus carolinensis
CTGCTCGCTGCAGTGGCTGAAGAGCTTGGGGTAAACCAAGCTGAAGGGGTAGAAGAACAGGCAATCATGAGCAGAGACGAGAGCCCAGGGCCCTCCCACGCAGCAGGGAGAAGCTGGGGGGGCCACCAACAGAACAGACCTTTGAAGTGCAGCTTCAAGAGCAGTGTCCACCCAGACCTGACCATCTCACAGGACAGTGCTGGAGAGTACCTCAAGATGTCTGCTGCCCAGGGATATTCCCTTTTCTCCCTCACTCACCCAACACTTGCTGCCATGACACATCCTCCATCAGTTTTGGGGACAGGACAGTGGCAGCCAGCAACATCTTCATCATGAGACATCCCCAGGTTGTGCCCCATCTCGTGAGCCATGGTAGACGCAGCACCGATAGGATTTGTGCTGTGGTCCTGTGGGACAAGAAGTGCAGCATGGTTCAAATGCTTTCCAGAGCATCTCCATGGGGCCCACTGCGGCTCTTCAGCCGCTCAGTGTCAGGTCTGATTGCTGGCTGAAATTCGTTCCTAATGCTGCCATGCTGATGTAAAGGGAGACAAAAGCTGGACTTGGCCCCTGAAGACCTCCAGGCTGGGCTCTCGGGGGTATAAGCGAGCTTAGACCTAGCGGCTACCCTGAAATGACGCTTTGTGGTGGTTCTGGACAGCTGCAGGTCCCATGGCCAACCACTCCCACTCCAGCAAAGGATGGCCTCCTTGGGGAGGGGTCAGGAGCACAGCCAGGATGGTTGAGGAGCAATTGCAAACCAAGTCTCAGCCACCTCACAGGTGGTGGGAGAAGCCCTGTGTCCAGGGAGCTGCTCTAGGAGGCTCTTCAGGGCTCAGGTATATCAGCTCTCCGCAGGCACCCAGCTGGGTTTCCACAGCTGCCCTTCCCATGCAGTCCCGACACTTCTCTGAGGGTCACCTGCTCAAGGGTCAGAGATGCCAGAAACCAGATCCAGCCCTAAGGCTGTGCAGGGGGAAAGCTGGAGACCAGTGAAGGTGGGACCTGCTTTGGAAAATACAGAGCAGGGAGTGCAGACGCTGGGATCACTGCTGCCCTCCCAGCACGTGCCCAGGCAGTGGGACCCACCTGGTTGACACCGCCTGAGTCCCTGGTACACATCGCAAGCTTCTTGGCGAGGCCTACAGTCGTGCCATGGAAGTCTATGCCCCTGCAGGATTGAGATGCCACCGTGGCCTTGTGGCCCAGGCAGCAGCAGGGCTGCAAGGATGGCAAGGTGGTGGCCCCCCCGTCCTTACGTGATCAGCTGAGCATTGTCATGCGGCTTCTTCCGCAGCAGCTCTGCCTCCCGCCAGTGGAGGAAGTTGTCCAGCGTCACCTCGGGGTTGGGACTGACCACGATTTTGTCCTTGTAGTTCCACACCTCCAAGCCGATCAAGGCCACTCGCAGTTGAAGAGGTTGGTAAAGCTGAGAAAGTAGACAGCCCGGAGGGAGCACTTGGATTTGAGCTACATAAGCAGAGGGGAGGTCCCACCTCCCTTGGGGAACCACAGCTGAGCCCAGGACCCCCTCCTCACCGTGCAGTATCAGTTCTGCCACCCCCTCAATAAGTAACATAAGCTGGCGTGACCACATAGACGGGGTTTACCTCTGGGCTCCCTCTTGGCCAGTGAAGGCTGGGATGCTGCTCCCATGCCACTGACCAAAGAGTGAGGCTGAAGCAGGGCAGGGAGAAACCCCTCCTTGGTGCACTGCATCCATCACTCTCCCCTCCTTAGCACCCACTCCAGCTTGAGAGTGGTCACGGGACGTGCTCCCAGGGGTTACAAGAAGAAATTTCTACCCCTGTGCCTTAAGAGAGAGCTGGGAGGCAGCTGTCCTGTGCTCCTGACGACCCAGGGCTGAGCTGCTTGTCATATCTACTTTGCACACCCAAGGGAGTTGGTCACCCTGCGGCAGCCCACCCATGGGCTTGAGATTGGCTCCAGCTCCATCACCCCACCCACAACAATCTCTCCTCTGCCATGTTTATGCCCCTGCTGGCACTGTGGGACATGCGTGGGAGCAGGGAGGGCAGAGCCAGACGCCTGGGCTCACCTTGTCAACATGGTTCACGATTTCCTTCATGCGATTCTGCACTGTGCGCAAGTCCTTGTGTTTCCTGAACTATGGGGAGGACACAGAGATTTCCAGGCTGGTTTCAACCTCCTCACTGCAGTGGATGACAGTGAAAACACAGCCACTGGGTTACCCCCCTCCCTGTGCTCACCTCCTCATTGTCCACGACCAAGACCAGCTCCACGTATCGGGGACCTTTGGGTAACATAGCTGATTTCTGGAAGGTAAGAGGAAAGTGAGCACAAAGAGGAACTCGGCTCTGCAGTTTGCCAAGCCCTGTGGTTGACCTTCCTGTGGGATGTGTTGGCTCCTAGGGCATCTTACAATATTATTCAAGGCTAGCAGGTCTTCTAGCTCTGCTTTCTTGATGTGACTTTGCTGTGTGTTTCAGACATCTTCCAACACACAAGGGAAAAACCAAGCCTGCTACTTGGATAAGGCACGAGAGAGCCGCTGCAGGCATCACAGAGCTCATGGGGTAGGAGGATGCTCCTGCTAATGGTACAGGATCTGAGGACTTGTTCCCACCAGGAGCCAGGCCACTGGGAGCAACCTGTGTTTGGGCACCCAACCAACAACATGTGGGAGAGGAGCATCTCCAAAAGAAGTGGTATGGCCCAGCTCCTCTCCTGGACTTCACAGGACTTAGGGTCTTACAAACTCAGCTACAGGAAGGAGAAGCAAAGCAATCCTTAACCCAGCGGTAGAGCTTCATAGCTGCAGGAATTTTTGGTTCATGGTCATATTCCAGGGTGGCACTGGGCTCTTGGGATGTGCCGCGCTTCCCCCGCAGGTGAGCTGCTCTGTACACCGCATGCTGGCCAGACGCATCCTCCTTGAGGGGCTCCAGCAGGAAGGTGGTCTCATTCACCCGGAAAAACCCACTGCCAAGAGAGAGGGTAGGCGTCCAGTTGTGGACATATCCAGCAGGACACAGACAGAACCTACATACACCTCCACAAGTGCCTGTGATACAAAATACAGCTGCCAAATCCCAGCTAGGAAACCACTCTACCCCTTCATGGTGCCCATAGGCAGCTTGGGTGAGCTACAAGCCACCAGCGAGATGTGACAGTCACGTCCTTCTGGCCACGTGCATGAAACCACACTCAATGCAAAGCCCCAAGCAGCCTTTGGGGGTGCACGAAGCCCCACATCACTGTGCATAGGTACAGGAGCTCACAGCAATGCAAGGGACTGAATGTGTCTTCCCTGCCACCTCACCAGGCCCAAGAGCACGTCAAGTAGGTGCTGCAGGACGGAGCTGACCAGGGGCATGCCAGGAGATGGGGAGCAATAGGGAACACATCCACAGCTTTTGCTTTTGGAGTTTGCAGAAGCACCAATTGAAAAAAAGGACTGTTACGGAGGCTGGACACTGGCTGCCTGGCTGGGAGAGAGCCCAGCAAACTGTGGCATGGCATCCATGGCTGGTAGCAAGGGGAGGATCTGGAACTTGGGGCAGCAGAAATGTCCCAGGGTTCAGCAAGGAGAACTGCCCAGGACTGCCAGGCCAGCTTTAACACAGCATTTCTGCTGAGCAGCTCTGGCCTTCAAGATGCTTTCTGTAAGGTGTCCCATGTGCCCTGGCTGTATCATCCTTGTCTCCTGTCCTGCTCTTGCACATCTTGTCCTCCTACTATACCAGGATATCAAGTGTCCCAGATATGCACAATCTGTGCGAGCCAAGGTCTCCGCAGACACAACTCCTGCTCTCAAAGTGAAGAGATGGCTGCCACGCAGCTCCAGTGGTGTTTGCAGGTACCTCAGTGCTCCAAGGACCACCCATCCTCCTCCCATATCCCCCTGCAAGGGACCCCTTCCTCTCTATCTTACTGTCTTGCAATGTCTGGCTGCCAGCTGATCTTACAAGAAAGAGAACAGCAGAATATGAATCTTCCATGGCAAACTGAGCAACCTTGCATGGACTTGGTGGCTTGGGTTACTCTGCAAGGATGCTTTCTGCAGCTTTTGAGGAATGAGCATCAGCATGGCAAACAGCTGGTGGGCAGAGAGAGACACAGCTGGCCTGGGGCACTGTACACTTCCCTTTTCTTTTGGAAAGGCACTGGGCCATCAGCTCGAGGAGACTGGCATGGCCCGGAGATGTTGGCTGCTGGCCAGCTGGTGCATCACCAGGAGCACACCTTTGGGCTGCAGCACTCAGGCTGGGTTTCGTCCAGTCTGCCCTGGGAAGAGAGGATGGAGCCCAGACACACCGTGCCCAGGGAGAGGACTCCTGCCCAGACCTTCTGTCATGCTCAGGTTTCCAGTCTCATCCCGTTCCATGATTCAGCCCCCCAAAACCAGAAGGCTTCACTGAAAAATGCCATGTGCCTTTCCTGCTGGGCGCTGAGCCAGGGAAGCCAGCACTCCCACTGCCAGCAGGAAAAGGGATGTCTTCTTCTCTTCCTTGGGGGGAAGCTGAGCTCTTCCTCCATCGGCACAGCTCTGGCTGACCAGGGCTTGGTCACACCACCTCACCAGCGCCATGGCATGCACTGAGGCCAGGCTCCATGCTGTCCTCCGGCCAGCCGCAGAGCCCCAGGAGAGTCGAAGGTCCTACCTGAGCCCGCGACAGGTGCTGATGCTCACTGCTGAGTCAGCGTATCCTTGCACGTGGCCTTGATAAAAGCAATGGTCCTGCCGCCAAAAGAGGAGAGGTGTAAAGGGGGGGTCTGCACCAGCTGTCAGCATGCCAGGACCCTGCAGGAGTGGGAAAACTTCTCCCTCTGGAGCCAGCCCCATACCTGAACATCTGGCTTCTCCGTGATCTCTGTGCCATCAGCCAAGTAATGCGTCTCCGTGTAGTGCTGCCCCAGCAGCTCCCTGCAGGATGGGGAAGAGGTGTCAGCAGTGACCCCCATTTTGGGAGGAGGATGCAAAGCTTTGGGGATGAGGTGTGTTAGGTATGGTGGGCCCGTGACTTCCCTGGGTGGGTTTGGCAAGGAGGGAAAAAAAAGTGATATTTTGCTAGCGAAGGTCTGGGCTGAGAGCTTAAATTGTTGGCATGGTGACGCCAGACCTTGGAGAAGTTCATGGCAGGGGTCGGAATCGGGCCTCCCCCCAGTCATCCCACTGTGTCCACCCACACTCACTTGTTCTTCTCCAGCCACAGGAGGTAGTCCCTGCCTTCAGCACGGACACTGTAGAGGACATGGTCAGGGTAGATGCTCTGCATGAAAGACAGATGACAGCACAAACCCACCATCACCAGGAGCAAGAGCTAGAGAAGAGAGGACCTGCCCAGAAAGGGGATGGGCTCTGCATGTGCCCTGGTGGAAGGCAGCTGCAGGATGGGGAGCCTGGTTGCTCACCCTGGAGACATCCAGCAAAGACACAGGAAATCAGAAGAGAAGAAAGAAAGCATGTGAGCAGCAACACAAATCCTCGGCACATCCTGAGATAAAGAACAGGTCACCAACAATTAAACAGAGTCAGCAAAGTCTGGTTTCCCATGTCTGACACATGGCTGCAGATGGCTGTGCCAGAAGTTGAGGTTTCCTACTCATCAATCACAAAGCTCCTTTTTTGGTGACTGAGTTCAGCACTTACTCATGGGCTGAACCACAAAGATCCCTGGTGCCCAACAGCTTTCATCAGCAGAGACTTCCTTATCTCTGACTGATCTAACATGCAACATCACAGTTAGAGAATAACCTTTTCCTGCTTCTCCTCTGCTACTGAGAGTAGATTTTACTATCACCATGTGCAAGATCCCATGAGCATCACCCTAGTGCTGGTGGAAGGGACCTCAAGGCATCTCAAGTCCAACCTCCAGTCACTATGGCTGGATCGGGGTGGCTGTGGCTCAGCTCAGCTGAGCCCTGAACCCCCAGGATGGAGATGTCCCTCCCAAAGAAGCGTTTCCCTCTGGGATGTCTTGTGGTCTCTACTAGCAGAGGTTGGGCCACAGACCTCCAGAGGTGCCATCCCACCAAGTTGGGCCACTGAGACAGACAATGACCTCTTCCATAGTGTCCCGAATCAGGCTGCACCCTGGGCACGAGGGACCTCCTCAGCCACCACTACAACACAGAGCCCTCTCCTGAGGGTACATCCTCAGCCCTTACATGGTCCCGGGGTGGAAAGCTGAGCAAAAGGCAAAACAAGGTTTCCTGCAGGGCCAGCATTCCTCCTGGATGAGGTGTGCGGCCGCTCCCTGGGCAAGGTGACAGCACAACGGCTCAGTGCTCCCAGGGGGATGATCTGAAACCCAGAAGGAGCTGGGGCTGAGCAGAAAGTCCTGCTGACTCAGCGCCAGTGGAGCCAGGTCAGAGGCTTTGCCCAACACTCGGTCACCCTCAATTCTACGCAGAATTCAGATTGGAATTTGCATTTCCAATCTGAAAGGACGGGCTGCCAGCACCAAACACCTCGCTGCTTGCTGAGCAGGTTGCAACAAGCCTGTGGGGTGGCCAGGCAGCCCCAGCTGCAGGTGGGCACACCACCGGCGCGCGGGCGCACTCACAGGTCACCACCAAATTCTTCTCTTGTGAACAGCGTCTCCTGCCTGACGTTGCCATCCCATCCTGTGTCCGCTGACAAAGCGAGGCTTTGTTATTCTTGGCAGCCCCAAAGCCAGAAGAGGTCTTAAGAAATGGCAGGAAAGCACTTGGAAGGGGAGTGATGGGTCAGGGATCGTCTCTTGGAGACAACCGCAGGGCAAGTTACAAAAAAAAAAAGTCCTGATAAAGCTTCTCTGAATCACTGCTTCCTCTTTAGCACAGGCTTTGCAAGGGCTCCAGATGGAAAGGCTTGGCAAGCGCAGGCAGCTCAGTCCTGCCCCAGCACTGCTAACCCCGTGACCGTGCTGAGCAAGCAGAGCAGAGCCATGGCCACAGCGCACGGAGAGGAGGGATCGCTTCCAGCTGGTCTTACTAAGAGACCCAGAGAGCTTGCAGAGGATCGGGATGTGATGCCACCGTCCCACCCCAGCACAGGGCATTTCTTCCCTGGGTGGGAAGAGGCGATGGGACTCACTAGGACAGTAGGGATGGGGCTCACTGCACTGTGCCATCTACCAGAGGAGCTGCAGCACAAAAGAGTAGGAGAAGAATGTGGGTCACTGGGCCACCACCATCCCTTGCTCCTGCTCCGTCCAGCTCCACCACTCACTCTGCAGTGTCCTGCTGCTTGAGCCTCAGGCTGGGCCAGCAGGAGCTGGGCTGTCTCCACCCAGAACAAGGACTTGCCTCTTCCCATCAGCTGGCTCTGGGACATGGTGGGGGAGATCATCAGGGACGTGTAAGCATGGGTGCACTAGGAGAGAAGCCAGCAGCTTGAAACACTGGGTCTTACATGGGCTGGAAACCACCCTCTCATTTCAATACAACTCTTTGAAATGCTGGAGCATGGGGATGAGAGAGGTGTCACTTCCACAATCAAGAGGAGGTAACTATAAATCTTTTTGAAGGCCCTTCTTGCTCTTTTTTCAGGTCCTTTTCCATGAAGAACCCAGGTTTGCCACATGTGCTGTCATGTTCCTGCTAAGGGTGGGTGGGAGAAGACCATGGCCTGTGGGAAGGCTGGCATCCCAGGAGACCCTGTGCTGCAGGACCCAGGTCTCCACCCTGTCTGCAGAGCTGAACATTTTGATTTAAGCAAAGCCAGAGAGGAGCTGGTTTGCTTCAAATCTCACCTGGCAGATGCTCTGCTGGACCAACCCCATGTGTCCCAACTGCTCTGACCCAGGAACTAGCTCTTGGCCCACGCCATCCCAGCTAGCCCGTCCAGCTACCTGTCTTCACTTGAAAGAGGGGCTTGGTGGTGGTCAAGCCTTGCTGAAAACCTCTTCCCCACCAAGGTTACTGGGAAAGCAAACCAACTTGTGTGGAAGAGGAGGAAAATAGCTTGAAAAACAGGAGACCTCTTACCCTCAACACAGCAGGTTTGGGAGGTCCAAGGATCACAGAATCACAGAATCACAGAATCACAGAATGTTAGGGATTGGAAGGGACCTCGAAAGATCATCTAGTCCAATCCCCAGGATCACCTAGTCAAAGACCAAATCCAGGTGCCACCTGGCAGACACCAGCCGTGGCTGTTCCAAAGTACACAGCTCAAGGCAGGTGTCTTCTCCTGTGCCATGGAAAGCAGAGGGACCCCGAGATGGGTGAGCTCCCCTTTCCGGGAGGATCAGTGCAGAGCCGCCCAGCATGCCTGGCACAGATGGTGTCTCTAAATAGCCTGGGGAATGTTTATCTCATGGACAAGTTTAGGTTTCTAGAGCAGGGAAAACAGATGCTTTCAGGGAGTGTTTTTGAAGCTAGTTTATCAGAAAGGGTTTGAATCACAGATGAACGTGCTGTATGAAGAATTTACCAGGAAATAAATGTCCCCAGCCCCTCCATCTCACCAGGTGCTAAAGTCAGTGCTTTTCGGTCCTGAAAAAATGAATCCACATATTTGGCTGAATTTCACATTAAGGCAATGAGGAAAACATCTTTGAGGTCAAGACCATCATCTTATAGACGTCAAACCTGATCGCTCAAAACTCCTGAGTCAAATCCCACTCCTTCCCTCAAATTACAAGGTCTCCAAGAAAAATAACACTGGCTTTCTTTCATGCGGGTTTCTGTAACCTTCTGATTCTTATTTCCCATCCCTAAGGACAAAAAAACCCCCAACTTCAGCAAACACAGCAAGAAAAGTGCTTACAGCTCAATGAGGCTTTGCAAATCCCTCCTTAAGCAAAGACCAGATGTCACAAGATCACTGCAAGGCTGCAAGAGGTGGCACCACTGGGTAATGCCTCTGAAGAAAGCATTGGAGAAAGTAGCTCCCCCTCTCCAAGAGTCCACCCCCCTATCCGCAGTTCCTATTTTGACCCAAAACAGTCCAAGAAAACTGATATGATCAACTACTTCAAGATCTCCATCCCCTAGGATGGAAGCACTGCAAGAAAATGAGCACCAGGTCATTCTTCTGGCAAAGGGCTAAGGGAGTCCAGCTCCAAGCCCAGTGGTGTGGGCCAAGGGAGTCCAGCTCTGAGCCCCGTGGTGGGCCAAGGTGGGTCTGGCTCCAGGCTCAGTGGTGGGCCAAGGTGGGTCTGGCTCCAAGCTCAGTGGTGGGCCAAGGGTCTCTGATGGTTGCAACATGACTCCCAGTCTCCCTGCAAGGCAGTGAGGTCAGCTGTGCCAAGCCAGTGTTTGGGAGGTGACACTACTCACCAGTGGTACAGAGAGGTCCCTCTTTCCCCGAGGCACCAGCACTTCGCGTGGCATCACGATCTCGTACTTCTCAACATGGGTGAGCTTCTCCTCCAGCCTGGCTGTGGCGCCTGAGAAAAGTCATAGAATAGAATCATAGAATGTATTGGGTTGGAAGGGACTCTCAAAGGTCATCTAGTCCAACCCCCCCTGAAGTGAGCAGGGACATCTTCACTAGAGCAGGTTGCTCAGAGCCCCATCCAGCATGACCTTGAATATCTCCAGGGATGAGGCCTCCACCACCTCTCTGGGCAACCTGTTCCAATAATCTACCAAAGGGCTTTGAGTCAGGATGTCCAGGAACAACTGAGTCGAGGGATAATGGAAGTGGACAACATGAAGATGCAGGGAAGAGCCAAAACAGCAAGCCCCGAAGTATCTGCTGGGAATGCAACTCCCATTCAGGCTCCAGGGATGCTCCCATCCCCCCAGCCCTGGTGCCCACAGGTTGCTCAGCTTTGCCTGGGTGATACAGTCCCTTCAAGGCTGGAAAACCCTACTGAGACCCTAGCACGTAAAGAAAGATGGAGGTTTTTCAGGTCAGTTAATGCCACCTTGATGCCACAGTTTGTGACTTGGAGTCTGGCAACTGCAGGGGAGGCAGCTGTTTTGGAGAACGGCTGGTGCCTGGTCCTCTGGTTTGGATGTTGGAAGGGAGCCATTTCTGTGATAAACCCTTCAGCTTCCCTGCAAGCCCTGAAACAGTAGCTGTGCTGGTGCCCCTGGGGTCGGCTGGGGCCCATGGCAGAGCAACAGCAGAGCAGGGTGCTCCGTCTGCGGGTGACTGGCGGCCTTCACCCACGACGCCCGAGCGGGAGCCTGCAACCTCATCCCCCCCCCCTCGGCCGACTGAGTCACCCGCTGGCGGTGACAAATCCCCCCACGCTGACAGGAGCCTCCTCGCCGAGGGGCCTTCACACCACGGGGCGGTGGTGGGGACGTGGCAGGGGGCAGAGGTCACCCAAAGCGTCCCTCGGCCATGGGGCCAGCTGTGAGGGGAAGGAGGGAGCC
>NW_010330291.1:0-2633 GCF_000700745.2 Antrostomus carolinensis
AGGCTTGGGTTCCCCATCTCCTGGCTGGCTTGGCTCCAAAGCACACTGACCCCCCTCCACTGACACAGATCAAAGCTGAAGGGCTGACTCTAATTCTAGCCCCTCACCCCTGTCTGCCCAAGAATGCCACCCCCATCCCCAAATGCTGCTCACCAGGAGGCCACACATCCCCTGTGGCACAGCCTCTGCTGCTGCATAAATCTCAGATCAGGAGAACCTCCTGGCTGGCTTGGCTCCAAAGCACACTGACCCCCCTCCACTGACACAGATCAAAGCTGAAGGGCTGACTCTAATTCTAGCCCCTCACCCCTGTCTGCCCAAGAATGCCACCCCCATCCCCAAATGCTGCTCACCAGGAGGCCACACATCCCCTGTGGCACAGCCTCTGCTGCTGCATAAATCTCAGATCAGGAGAACCATCAAAATGTCTCCTCAGGTCTGGGCTGCAGGCATGGGGGGAGCACCAGCTCTGAGCCTTGCAGGGGGTCATAACACCCCCAGGGATGGGACCCCCCCCCAGTTTGAGAGCAGGCACATGGGAAGCACCAGGGCAGAGCCTCTTCCTGTCCTGTCCTTGCCAGGTGGGCGGCTTTGCCGCTGCCTTAGTGGGAAACAAGGAGAATCTGTTTTCTTCAGCCCCAGGTGAGGTTTCAGCTCTGTGTCAGGGGGCAGGAGAGATGAGTCACGCTGCACGGTGAGACACAGCAGACATGGCACAGTGAGATGTATGCTGGGCTGCAGAGCCAGCTGCTGCTGTGGTGCTGTGGGTCCTGTGCCCCATCCTCTGCACATCCCGTGGATGCTGCCTTCAGTGCTGACCCCACATGCGCTGGGAATTCAGGACAACCCTCACAGGACTTTAGTTTCCTGGCCCTAGCACAGTCTGGCAGTGCTCCCTGCTCCAGCGCTGTGTGGGCATCCCCAGCTTGCAGGGATGCACAGGGAAGCTCTGGGGCTGCTGGAAGGGAGCTGCCCCCTCTCCAGGCACTCTTAAATTTGGGGGCTTTCAGATGGAGGGAGCAGTCAGGGCTGGCACCCAGGTGGGTGAAAGGAGGAGGAGCTGGCCTGAGCCGCAGGGGGAACCTTGCCTGCCGTGGGGGCCGGTTGGGACACGCTCCAGGAATGTCTTCCAGCACCAGCCACTGCTGGCTTCCTGCCACAGCACCCAGCCATCCGCCCCCAGTATCCCAGGGAAGGGGCCTGTGGACCCCTGCCACCATCGGAGGGAGCACTGGAGGGCCAGCATCATGATTGCAGTGCAACCTCAGGGACCCCCGTGCCACCCCACAGGGCTCCACAGCAAGCCCAAGGGCCACAAAATGGGCCAAGACACAGAACTGGTCACCTCTTACCTCCTGCTGACCTACCCCAACAGGTCTGGGGTGGGAGATGGCTGTGCCAGCCCCCCAGGCTGCACTTCACAAGGGGAACAGGCAGCAAACCCCCAGCTCCTCTATGCTGGAGAGGACATCTCATGGCACCCCTTGTCCTGCTGCTGCTGCCCAAAGCCACATATCTGTGGGAAAAGGAAGGAAAGTGTCACATGAGGGTGGAATGATGACTGGTGAGCTGCCCTCTCTGCCCAGCAGCTCTGGGGGTGCTCAAAGTGAAGGGGATGCTCCCGGCTGCAGGGACCACAGTGGGTGCGGAGGCAGCAGCAGGGAGGGTCTGGCGGGTGAAGGATGACAGAGGCAAGTGGTCCCACTGCAGCCAGACTTGGGCTGAGGCTGGGCCCGCTGTGCCCCTGGGCCAGGGCTCCCCATGGGGTGGGCACGTGCCCCAGCTCCCCCCAGGGCTGCTGCAGAGGGATGGGAAGTTTTTCCTGCCCATAAACTGTTGTGTCTGGAGGCTGCTGCCAGCACGGCTGCACACCAGCATCTCACGAAGCTGCGCTGGACCATGGCCAGGCCCTGCTGTCCACGCAGACAAGGCTCGGGGAGGGAATGGTGACACCATGGGGATGTGAATCCCCCTTGGCTGAGTCAGGCAGGAGAAGGAAGCCCTGGTCAGCCCGACAGTGGAGGCCAGGCTGGCTCTCAGGGACAGCGAGGGAGGGGAAAGCCATGCACCGTCAGGGCTCTGCCGAGGGCTGGCAGCGCTTTGCAACCACACAGGGCCAGCGCACCAGAAAGGGAGGGTGACGATGGGGACAATGGCAATGGGATGAGGAGCCAGCAGCACTGCATGGGGCTTGAGAGTCCCTAGTTAGCAAGCCACCTTCATTAGCTGCACCCTGTGGCTGGGCTTTGGGTGATGCTGGGGATGCCCAGAGAGGCTGCACAGAGGCTGGGGCTGGGTGTCAGGGACCCACGGGGAGGCAGGGTGCAGGCAGGGGCTCAAGTGCTGCACGGAGCGACCACCCACACAGCCCAGTTTATCCCACAGGAATCTGGCTTGTCAACTGACTGAAGCATGTGCTGCTCCCCTCCGCTCCTGGCCCCGTGGACCCCATCTACAGGGGGGACCAGAATCTATAAAACAAGCCTGGCTTGTGCCTGAGGATGGGGACGTGGGACAGGGTGGAAATGCAGGGACCAGGTACAGCAAACCTCCCCCAGCACCTCTGCGTGGGGCCAGCACTGCCTGTCCCCATGCTGACAGCCCCGTGGGGTGCACGTGCCCTAGAGGTGCCC
>NW_010330291.1:2738-3095 GCF_000700745.2 Antrostomus carolinensis
CCTGGCTGTGGGTTGTGCAGGCAGCAGCAGGCAGCGCCTGGGGCACAGCCCAGCTTGGGGTGGTTTTGTGCACAAAGGGGGACACGGGGACCCATGGCAGTGCCAGAGCAGGGGCTGGCAGAGCAGAGGGAGCGGTTTCCCCCCAGAATCCTGCAGGAAGGAGAAGATGAAGGGAAGCCAAGGGAGAGCCACCAGCCCGTGGTGCGTGTGCTCAGGGCATGTGTGGGCCAGGGCCACGGTGTGCAGAGCGTGACTCAACACGCCGGGCGGCTGAGCCAGCCTGTGCCTGCCTGCACCGGGTGCCTGCGCTCACAGGTGCCGCCCAGCCTGCCCACCCGATCCTGCACAGCCACGAGG
>NW_010330291.1:3140-3948 GCF_000700745.2 Antrostomus carolinensis
TTCCTGTGGCTGTCCCCTGGTTTGGGGCAAGGTCAGGTCACCAGCGCTTCCCTGCAGTGCAGGAGGAAGTGAGGAGATTGTCTTACCTGCAAACACCAAGGTGCCACCTCTCTGTCTGCCTGGAGCAGTCACCAGCATCCATCCAGGAGGGCATTGCAGGTGGGTGGGTTAGCTCAGACCCTGCCTGGTGCCAGGGTTCTGTCACCAGAGCAGGGGGTGCTCCTGTCCTCGCATGACATCTGCCACTCTGCACCAAACCTGGCTCCCCAGGGCAGGAGGGGCACCACGGCTCTGGGGGACTGGAGGGGTATGCAGGAGCCCAGCACTGTTCCCTGGGGCCTCGTAGGAATACTCACCAGCACCGCAGGCAGGATGGTACTGCTGCTTTTTGCTTCACATTAGACTTGACCAGGAGCAGCTGAGTAGGGATGTCTGCAGGAGCCCAGGACACAGAGCCCAACCCCGGAGAGCCAGGGCTCTTGCCAGCAGTGGGAGCAAGCTGCCCACCAGCTCCCAAACCCCGCAACACCCCTGCACCCCATCAGAGAGGGGTGAGCACCACAAAAACGGCGCCCCCATCCCAGCGGGAACTGGGAGCAGCTGGTGCAGGGGTAGATGGGAAGGGCACTGCCACCTCCCCTGCACACGGGAGCTGCTCTGCTGCCCAGCTCCGAGCATTTCCCTCTCCCAGGGCTGGGAACCAGCAGCTGCCCGGCTCCCAGCATGGCACGTAGGGCCACGAGGCCATGGGAGCTCTGCCAGGAGGGGTGACCCTGCAGGGGCACGCAGCAGCGTGGCAGGGGGTGCT
>NW_010330293.1:0-1436 GCF_000700745.2 Antrostomus carolinensis
GGACATGAGGGGGGGCCCCGAGTCGGCTCTGGTGACACCCCCACCCCAGAGACACCGTTTGGGGGTCCCCGGTGCCAGCTCAGGGACCATCTTGGGGTCAGGAGACCTGACCTGGGGACCCTTTGGAGGAGCCTTTTGGGGTCCCAGGAACCATCTTGGGGTCCAACCACCAACTTCAGGGACAATTTTGGGGTTCCAGGTGTCAACCAACACCTTGGGCACCATTTTGGGGTCCAACCATCAACTTCAGGGACAATTTTGAGGTTCTAGGTATCAACCATCACCTGGGGGTCCCCGGTGCCAGCTCAGGGACCATCTTGGGGTCAGGAGCCCTGACCTGGGGACCCTTTGGAGGAGACTTTTGGGGTCCCCGGAACAATTTTGGGGTCCAACCATCAACCAGAACATCACCATGGGCACCATTTTGGGTTCCAGGTGTCAACCATCACCTTGGGCACCATTTTAGGGTCACAAGAACCAAACTGGGCACCATTTTGAGGACCATTTTGAGGTCCTGGGCACGATTTTGAGGTCCAACCATCAACTTTAGGGACACAATTTTGGGGTCCAACCATCAACCAGAACATCACCATGGGCACCATTTTGGGTTCCAGGTGTCAACCATCACCTTGGGCACCATTTTAGGGTCACAAGAACCAAACTGGGCACCATTTTGAGGACCATTTTGAGGTCCTGGGCACGATTTTGAGGTCCAACCATCAACTTTAGGGACAATTTTGGGGTTCTAGGTATCAACCATCACCTTGGGCACCATTTTGAGGACCATTTTGGGGTCCTGGGCACCATTTTGAGGTCCAACCATCAACTTTGAAGACCATTTTGAGGTTCTAGGTATCAACCATCACCTTGATCACCATTTTGGGGTCAGAAGAACCAACTCAAGTACCATTTTGAGGTCCAACCATCAACTTTAGGGACAATTTTGGGGTTCTAGGTATCAACCATCACCTTGGGCACCATTTTGAGGACCATTTTGGGGTCCTGGGCACCATTTTAAGGTCCCACCATCAACTTTAGGGACAATTTTGGGGTTCTAGGTATCAACCAACACCTTGGGCACCATTTTGGGGTCACAAGAACTGACTTGGGCACCATTTTGAGGACCATTTTGGGGTCCCAGGCACCATTTTGAGGTCCAACCATCAACTAGAACATCACTTTGAGGACCATTTTGGGTTCTAGGTGTCAACCAACACCTTGATCACCATTTTGGTGTCAGGAGAACGAACTCAGGTACCATTTTGAGGTCCAACCATCAACCAGAACCAGGCACCATTTTGAGGTCCAACCATCAACTAGAACATCACTTTGAGGACCATTTTGGGTTCTAGGTGTCAACCAACACCTTGATCACCATTTTGGTGTCAGGAGAACGAACTCAGGTACCATTTTGAGGTCCAACCATCAACCAGAAC
>NW_010330293.1:1719-2080 GCF_000700745.2 Antrostomus carolinensis
TTTGGGGGCAGCAGAACCGGCTCGGGCGGGTTTTTGGGGGGGTTTTAGGTCTTTGAGCATCACTTTGAGGAAGTTTTGGGGGGGTTTTTTGGGGGGTCTCACCCAAATTGACCGTCAGCTTGATGCGCCCGGCGTCCAGCTCGAGGCGGAGGGTGTCGGCCGAGTGGCGGGAGGTGGTGGCCAGGACGAGGCCGTAGGCTCGGGGGGACATGAACCGAAGGGCCACGTCCTCGGCCTCCGTCTGCGTCACCCCCGGAACCAGAACCTTCAGGTACATGCTGCCATCATAGCTCAGCACCGCCGCCTCTGCGGGGAGACCCCCCCACCCCGTCAGAGGGGGACCCCAAAAATGGGGGGACCC
>NW_010330294.1:0-859 GCF_000700745.2 Antrostomus carolinensis
AAAAATAAATTAATAAAAAGATAAAGTAAAAAAATATTGTGACATACAAATTTTTAAAAATAAAAATAGTCAATCAGAGACTTTTTGTGATAGTTTTTTCCCCACTCACAATACTAAACTAGCATTTTAATTATCTGATGCTTATTTTTCAAAGCAGAGTTTTCTGATTATATAAACTACCAGGGTTCTTTTTCTCTGGAAGATGAGAAAACAAACTTATCCCTGGAAAATTCAACACACGCAAGGAAACATTTCTCACGGGGAAATTTTTCTTTAATCTGCTTTTGGAAAGTAATCCAAAAAAGCCAGAAATAGTCTATGCAAATTGTCTTTTGGTTTTTGGAAAGGGAATGGAATTAACATCACAAAAATAAGTGAATTTTTAGCATCAAAATTATTTCAGGGTTTATATCCTTTGGAATTTAAAAAAAAACGTCAACTGAAAGGGAAATTTGTGTGTGTTACTGGATCTTCTCATTGGTAACAGGGACATGGGACAATTAATTAAACCCGTATTTACCTGGTGCACCATTTGAGATACGCTGCCGTTGGGTGTTTGAGGGTGGCCAGATAATTCTCTGTGAAACAATAAAAGTCAAGTGAATTACCACAGAACATCAGAGATCATGTTCATCTCCTTGCATTTGAATAAAATCACAGACCCACCCAACTGGCTCCCAGCAGAGGCTTTTCTTAGGAAATACCCAGCGGGACACAAACCTCCTGCCTTTGGCTCCGGGATAGAATCCCAGACTGGTTTGGGTGGGAAGGGATCTCAAAGCTCATCCAGTTCCAACCCCCCTGCCATCAGCAGGGACACCTTCCACTAGACCAGGTTGCTCAAAGCCTCATCCAACCT
>NW_010330294.1:1023-1361 GCF_000700745.2 Antrostomus carolinensis
CTGTTAAGCCCCCACCTGCAGCGCTGCCTCCAGTGCTGGGGCCACCAACATATGGAGGACATGGACCTGTTGGAGCAGGTCCAGAAGAGGCCACAAAAATTGACAGAGGGATGGAGCATCTCTCCTATGAAGAAAGTCTGAGACAGCTGGGGCTGTTCAGCCTGGAGAAGAGAAGGCTCCGGGGAGATCTTATAGTGGCCTCCCAGTACCTGAAGGGGCTACAAGAAAGCTGGGGAGGGACTTTTCATAAGGGCAGTTAATGACAAAACAAGGGGAAATGGGTTTAAGCTGAAAGAGGGGAGGTTTAGATGAGATATTAGGAAGAAGTTCTTCACTGT
>NW_010330294.1:1441-28961 GCF_000700745.2 Antrostomus carolinensis
TGAAGGCCAGGTTGGATGAGGCTTTGAGCAACCTGGTCTAGTGGAAGGTGTCCCTGCTGCTGGCAGGGGGGTTGGGACTGGCTGAGCTTTAAGGTCCCTTCCAACCCAAACCAGTCTGGGATTCATTTTACGATTAAGGGGAGCTACTGCCAAGCCAAACAGAGAATGACCAAAACAATCAACATTGAATCCAAATCAACTCTAGCACCGAATGGCAACAGGGAAACAGGGAAACATTTTGCCTGGCCTAACGACTAACGCCGGGGTAGGATGTGCAACTGCACGAGAAGAATTGAAGTCAACAGAAATCGAGACATCCAGCCTGAGAATGGTGAATGTAGATCATCAGATATGCAACGTAATTGGGTTAAAATCACCGGAGGAAATAGTATTAGCAATTTCCTGTTCTTTAAGCATTCAAGTGCTCAACTTGTTGTTTATTTCTTTTTTTTTTTTTCTTGTTGATTTAAAAGGAGAAACGTAAAGAGAAAACCCCCGGTGAATGATGACGTACTTCAGCAGGCACTTTGTTCACATCTGAGATTCAGATAAGAGGACCTTATATACCAGGAACCTGTGAAAAGATGCTCCTACAGCCACTGGTGTCCACCTACAACACTTCTGTATTCTGTTTCTACAACAAATCATGAAAAATATCACCAGGAAGTTTATAAAAAAGTGGAAGTTTGGGCTTTTATAGTTACATCTTATTTCCTGCATGTCACTGGTGGAACTGCCTGAAAATAATTCACGTTCTTGGGCAGAGAGATGAATCGTGTGGCATGTACTGAGCTGCTGGTGTCTCATGCAGTTGTTACCCACCGCTTCTAAACATCTCATACTTCTGCCCCACACTTTCCACTTGGATTTAATTAGGTGTGGTCTCAGTCCCCTAACGATGCACATGGACCAGGCTGGCTATAAGCTTCTGATCAGCCCTGAAAGCGCCGTCCCTGGGCTGTGAATCAGCCCTTCAGTTATATAACCTGCATCTATCTGCGGCTGCTCTTATCTGATGTGCTGAGAACTGGCTGCTTTTTTTGTTCTTTTTTTTTTTTTTTTTAAATAAAACCCTTGCCAGAGAAGGATGTGACTTTTTTTCTGCCATAATACAACTATTTTGTGCATTGACGCTGTCTACGGGATGAAAAGTTGATTTGGGCTTGTACTGAGTGAGCTAAATATCACGTCAGGCGTATATCTGTAGATATAAGAATGTCTCTAAAATAGGAGAAAAAAGCAGACTGAAGAGGATTACAATTTTCCACCCATAACACTTCTTCCTTGCTCAGCTTGATGTCTACCTGCCAGTCCACGTGTTGAATTGCCATCATGCAGACTGCCTGCATGGACAATGTGAGATAACTGCTGGTGACTGCAAGGGAAGGCATCCTGCTGTCCCAACAATGGGATGAGGAGTGTCCTTCTTCCAACCAAGCCTAAGCTCTGTTTAATACACCTGCTCAAAGTGTCCTCGACAGGCAATGCCCATGAAATGCCATGAATATGCTTTAGAACAGAGTAGTTCATTTGGAAAGGACCTGAAACGATCATCTAATCCAACTGAAGCTACCAGGACTCCTCCTCACCTTGGTTAGGAGATCACCAGCATTTCTGGAGTGAAGAACCTCAGCTCTTAGACACCAAGTGCCAGGTCTCTTTGCCTGTCAAGTGAAATAGTTACAAATCACACACAATTTTGCCAGTGTCGGCTAAGGATTATTTTTCATTCATGAATGTTTTCAGTACCTGGATATTTTCACTCATCACCACATTCATGCTAATGTAATCCCATTAAAAACACTAATCACAGGCTGCTGGAGTTTCACAACTAATCATTTCTTGACAAACCAGTGGTGCAATATCTTTCAAAAAACTCGAGATTTTTTTTCTCTTTATTAATTATCCTCAACATTTTGAAACACACTTTATATAAAGTTTTGCACTTTGATACTCTTTTCCTATGATGAAAAGAATGCATAATGAATTTAAAACTGTTTAAATCAGTTACATGTTTTTTTCACATTGGGCTCATTTAAAAAGAAATCATTCTTGGGTAGATATTAGATGGAGGACAAAGGACAGGCAAGAAATGAGTCTTTGTGATTAGAAAGTGAAAAGGGCACTGGAAGCTGCTGAAATAACATCCAAGGACACCAGTAAAATTAATGGGCTAGTGAAGATGGTTTTGAATGGTAGGTTGAAAAAGGTACTTGGCAGTCAGAGCACAAAGTATTGTCCTTACTGTGCTTTATTGCATTTCATGCAACGAATCACACACAAGAAACACATCATCTTTCTTACCATGCCTGTCAAAGTCCAATTTTGCAGGAAGAAACACTCCCAGTTCCTCCTGACAAAGGTGCAGGACTGGAGAGGGCACCTGGATGTCTCCATACCTGCTCCAAGATGAGGAGCAAACCCCTGGTCCCACTCACCCTCAGCCTGGAGCACACGGAGGAGACACTGGTACCAGGGCGGGTTTGTTTCCTGGCAATATGTCAGACCTTTCACAGCCTGGGATTTCGTTTTCCTCCACTTTATGAGGCAAAAAAAAAAATGTTGGCAAGTGCAGATTGTGAATATTACAAAGTAAGAAAAAAGTTCTCCTGGAAAAGTTACTCTGCTGCTTCTTGGGAAAGACATTAACCTTTCAGATCTGAGAAAAACCATGGGACTTACTTTTCTCCCAACATTCCCATGGAGCAGAAATAAGGAGCAGCCCTGGGAAAGGTTTCTCCCTTAAAATTGACACGTGCAAACTTTACCCATCAGCTTCAGCTCTGCACAGATACACATTCTACATGTTCACAGAAGTTGATCTAATTCCTGGAAACCAAAATCTGCTGAGGGCAGGGGGATAAGTAGAAATATATTCTTTTGTTTTCCATTTTCACTGCTCTGTGTGAGCTTCAGAGACCATTTGGTGTCCAGCAGGGTTGGAAGGTCTGAGCCTGTCCCCTCATTTTTAACCCTAAAGGATCACCACTTAAGAGTGAGCCCTGCTAGTCTCCAGCCAGATGACACTGGAAACTTGTCCTTATGGCAAAAACCCACTCAAAAGTCAGAGTCAGTAAAGGTCTAGAAAGAACAAACCATAGAATCATAGAATGGTTTGGGTTGGAAGGGACCTTAAAGATCATCCAGTTCCAACCCCCAAACCATGCTCAGGTTTTTATTATGGAAAATAGTTCCTTACTTTTCTATTGATCTATTAATTCTGAGTTTGAATATATTAATTTTTGTGGGCTTAACATACCAACATTCTTGCTTTTGTCTCACTTGAGATGTATCAAATACCCTACAACTGAGCTCAGTCATACAAAAGAGGACCTTCTCATGGTCTTTCTGTCCTGACAACTGCTCTACAGTCCTCTTAATGTGCTGAGAAGAGGGAAGAAACTTGCAGAAAGTTCCTAAATCTATAAACAAACCAGGAGGGCACATGCTTTTAATGAGGTTTGGGGGAGAACATGTAGCAGAAGCATCTCTAGCTGTGGTTGTGCCAGTCACTTGCTGATGGGAATGGTCTCTCTTTTCCAGGAAGTGCTGGCTTGTGCAAACTTGCTCAGCTGTTCAGAAGAAGGAAGAGGATTGCTGATCACAAGAGAAGATGGGTTACATGCAGGTCATCCTGTCATCTGGGTTGGGAGAGGGAAAGGGAACAGCTAAGGAAGTTAGTGTGAAAGGTTTTTTCCTAAAAAATAAAGACAAAAATAAAGAAAAAAAAATATCACACACAAGATCATCTCTCTTGTGCTCACTGATAATTAAAACATAGTGGTACTACGTGTCATGGGGGCTGCAAACAACCCACAGCCCAGGCCATAGTCCTTGGTCAGCCACGCCACTGGGCTCAGACTCAGGGGAGAATTATTAAATTTTTCTTTAGAATGGTCTGGGTGGGAAGGGACCTTAAAGCTCATCCAGTTCCAACCCCCCTGCCAGCAGCAGGGACACCTTCCACTAGACCAGGTTGCTTTGAGTGCCCTTTTGAAGCCATGTCATGCTCGTGGTACCAGCCGTGAACGTGCCATAACGTGAGTCATCAGGGTTCATCTCCAATTCAGTACAGCAGCAATTTAAATCATAACTTTGTAAATCATATTAACTCTGAGCTTTGGCAACAGCGTTACGTTTAACATCCAAAGATGTTTGTTTCCATCCATCTGAAGTTTACTCAAAATACAAAAATACTGCTGGAACTGAAAAATTCTCCAATGGGGGATGACAAATAACATACCATGTCCAGCAGATACCAGCAGAGCTTTTCCAAAGCTGTGTTCATGCTGGAATTAGGGTCTTTTTAACCTCCTCCAAGTGCCAAGAAGCAAAGAGCTAAAGGAATACTGTAGTCATGGCCCAGTAAGGACTGGAGTTCATTACCCATTGCCAATCAACGTCTTAAACCCCTTCTTCATGCTGCTTCTGATCAATCATCTTGTGAGTTCTGAGGACGCAGGTCAGTGGGCAGTGAGACAGGTCTTTCTCCAACTTTCTAGAGCTCCCCAAAGCCATTTTTATGAGTTTTTATTTCAAATTTGCAACATGTAGGACACAGAGATATAAAGCACACCAGCACGGCTGTATCTCTTTGCTCCGTGGCTGTTCGTGCATCACAACCACGTTGGCTTTGCGAGGTCAGGCTCAGGAGTCACATCTGACCTTGGACTGACAAAAACCCCTGGTCAATGCCAACCTCTTCTCAGGAGGATTCAGACTTCTATGCCAACTGCCTGCAGCTATCTGAGATTTATGGCCAAGGCTCACTCTCTGAAGATCATCCTACTTTGTGAAATTTGGCCTTTTTTGGTCATCTGAGTACTTTGGAGATAAATCAGCTCTGCTGCTGTTTAACTTACAGGCTGAGACTGACAAGGAATTGATGGTCAAGGCTGTTGGTTCAGATATTTGTGCTTAATCTGGGTGGCTGCTCTCTGCTTGGCAGTTCTTCCAGGGCCTTTCCTCATGTACATCATGATGTTTTACACTCAGACCTAAGTCATGTAGGGTTACTGTCTACCCTGTACCCTGTCCTCCATGAAGGGCTGCAGATCCAAGCAGAACAACCCAGTTAGAGATGATGACTTCTGCAGGAGGTGGAGCATTTTGTGCCCATCCAACGCTAAACCTGACAACAGATTTCTGTGTTGTCTTCCCATTAATCTGCTCACGTTCAAGTTCCTCCATTGCCTTCAAAAAAATCAGATTCCAGTTTCTCATTCCTGCCTTTAAAGTTTTCTTTACTTCTTTATTAAAGCTTTTTATTAGAACAGAATTAAAAAGTATCAAAGCTGATGTTTTCCAAACTCTCAGACTTTCACTGCAGGAACTGAGCCCTTAGTTCAGCCCAAGTCTTGGCCTGCTCCATTATTTATTTAGTTGTACTTGTAGACATTATTATTTCTATGTTGTGTTTTCCTTCTAATTTTTCCCACAATGCCTTTTTTTCCTACAGCACAGCAGGACTCCATGGAACAGGATCATCATTATTTAGCCTTTATTTTTGTTTTATAAACATTAGAAATTTTGGAAGCAGTAGCTGTTCTAGGAAATCCATAGGGACGTGTCAGTACAGGAATCAGCACAAGTACCTGCTGCATCTCCCAAGGACTCTTGGCAGATGGGTTCTAGGTCCTACTTTGCACGTCCCAGTGCTGTCTTTAAAAGAAAGGAAAAAGCAAATCCCAATAACACAGAAGAAAGCTGGAATCCTTTAGTGTTCTGTGTGCTGTTCGTGGTGATGGCCACCAGCATCAGCACCATCACCCGTGCACGCTGAGCTGGGTTTGTGGGGAGGCAGGTAAAACACCATCTGCAGTTTCAGTCGTAATTTTCTTCTGAAAACCACTGGTGTAGCCTTAAAAAACCCAAAACTTCTGCTATTTCCCCCATTTCACAAATACATTACTCCTCCTACCGCCAGGCTCTCTCCAGCTCTTTTATCTTATCAGCTTCAACAGACTTGTGATCTGCCAAGTGACAAGGCTGGAAATCCTGATACCAACGTTCTCTGATGTTAAGACCAGAATTTCCTTGAGAGGAAAATGTTGGTTGCTGCTCAATTACTTTGTATCAGAAAAGCTACAGCTGTCCCAGCTCATACAAAGCTCCCCTCCACTCCCACCAGAACCAATGCTCTGTCTGGTCTACTTATCTCAAGCCATTTGCCCAAAGCTCTGTCATTGCCATAAAAAACCCTATGTGGTGTTTGCAGTGAACTGAGGATTTTCATGAGAGTCAAACCACCAGGTTTCTCCTGGTACCTTTCATGGGGAAAATAAATAGGAACCTCAGGAGATGGGCTGGGTTGTTCTGGCCCTTGCTCATTGCCAACCTTTGCAAACCCAGTGGTGTCCAGAGCTGGTGGGGCTGGCTGGGGCCCCGTAACCACTAGATGGACATATCTTAACCACTCTGCCATGGTACCAGGCTGAAGCAGGCTCTCCAGAAAGGATGTGGTTTAAGAATAACTCCTTTTCAACCAGAAATAAACATTTTATATTTATCTTCTTGATAACTTGACAAAATAGGATGGTTCAGTGAGCAAAGCATCAAGTGTGAGACGTGGGGAGCTGCTTGGCAGGACACACACTTGGGGCTGAAGCTCACCAAAGAACTTTTAGAGTACTGAAACCAGCCCTATGGTAACTGCAATTCTATCCATGCCTGTGACAAACTTCTGAAAACACAAATTAGCACAAAAGCTCCCCACAAAAAAGAAGCAGGAGAGATATGACCATTAAAAGAGATAATAAACATGAGCAAAGTGCCATTTTTGTTGAGTTTTTCTGCTGCCTCCAAGATTTTTCTTGGTTACAGCAACAATTACAGACAATGAGAAGCAGAAGAACAGTAACAGCTCATGGAGGAACCTGCCACACCACGGATGGGCTGCAGCAGGAGAAAGTGAAGCAAGAGGTGACACTGCACATACAAAAAGGCAAAAGCTTGAGGAAATAAAAAAGTGATGATACTCTCACCTCTCACTCCTTGCTCGCTTCCTCACGTGAGCCTGTGCTTCCAGGAAAAGGAATAATTGTCACCTCAGCAGTGAGAACGTGGGGCTGGAGCCACGTTAGTGCTGTGAGAGTGAGCGCTGAATCGGTGAGATTAGATGGACCAAGTCACTTCAGGAACAAGTGCCAGGAAAGGGGAATCACTTGTGCTGAAATCCTGCCTGGGTGAGCAGAAGGCTGTAAAGATCCTCCTCCAACAGAGCCAGGTTCTAACCAAGCTGTGGAGTGAAGGCATGCAGGTCCACCAAAGAAAGGACACAGGTCAGGATATTTCCCATGGAGACCAGAGGTGAGGGTGTGCCAGAGGCTCTGCACACCTGGGTAGTAGCATATTTTGACCAGCATTAATTCAGATGTGAACAACTCCATCCTTCCCCTTTCCTGAATCCCAGCTGATCTGGTCAAACCCACTTTCCCCCTCTTCCAATTTAACCTTCATCAACCTCAGCTGTGCCATTACCAACAATCCCACCTCTCCTGCTCTGCAAGGACAGCCCTACCTGCCTTTTCTTGACCAAGGGAACTATATAAGCCTGTGATTGCTCACGAGGACCTGCTGTGCTACCTTTGGGAGCTGTGTTCAATGTGAAAACCCAACATATTGAGCCACCCCTTGAGAGGAAAGCATGGGGAGAACTTGGCACACGGCAGCCCCTGCCAGGCCCTCTGTCCATGGGAGGGGACACTCATAGAATCATAGAATGGTTTGGGTTGGAAGGGACCTTAAAGATCACCTAGTTCCTCCATGAGCTACCTGGTGACTGCTCACGGGTGGCTGTGTGCTGCCAGGTCCAACCTGCCCAGGCTTAGTTACGTCATTGACTGTCAGAAATGTCAAATGGGAACACAACAAAATCTTGGAGATAAGGGCCAATGGCCAGTTCTTCAATGTTTAAATAATCTAAACATGACACAGGCTGAAATAACACCCTTAGCACAACCGTGTTAACAAAATCCTGCCAGAAAAGGACCTGGGAGTGTTGGTCAATAGCTGGCTGAACATGAATCAGCAGAGTGCCCAGGTGGCCGAGAAGGCCAAGTGCATCCTGGCCTGGATCAGCACCAGTGTGGCCAGTAGCACCAGGGAAGTTCTCTCACCCCTGTGCTGGGCACTGGTGAGGCCACAGCTGGAGTGCTGGGTTCAGTGTTGGGCCCCTGAGTCCAAGTAGGACATGGAGGTGCTGGAGCGTGTCCAGAGAAGGGAACGGAGCTGGGGAAGGGTCTGGAGCACAAGTGTGCTGAGTTCCCTTGTGGCTGAGGGAACTGGGGGTGTTGAGCCTGGAGAAAAGGAGGCTGAGGGGAGACCTTGTGGCTCTGTCCAAGTCCCTTGGAGGAGGGTGGAGAGAGGTGGGGGTGGGTCTGTTCAACCAAGGCCCAAGGGACAGGACAAGAGGAAATGGGCTCCAGTTGTGGCCAGGGCAGTTGAGATTGGATGTGAGGAAGAATTTCTTTGCTGAAAGGGTTCTGAGGCATTGGAAGGGGTTGCCCAGGGCAGTGGTGGAGTCCCCATCCCTGGAGGGATTTAAAAGACAGGTGGATGAGGTTCTTGAGGACATGGTTTGGAGGTGGAATTGATAGTGTTGAGTTCATGGTTGGACTTGATGATCTTCCAGGTCTTCTCCAACCACTGTGATTCTGTGATTCTACTGAAATGATTTTCTAGGTTTCCCAGGGAGGTTGCTCAGGTTGCCTGAAGTTTGGCAGTGGTGCAGTTGGGTTCCTCTCTTGATTAACTGCTTTTCCATGTAAGTTATTTTTGTCCATTTGTGTGGTCCCACTAGGAAACAATTTACTAATGCCTGTCATCTGTCCAAATAAAATACATCTACAAATAAGGGAATTGCATGGAGCAGTGCAGAGTTTGCTTCCTCCTTTCATTCTTTTGGGCAACAATAAAACTCTAAATAGCTCCTGAGATCTTTTGTTAAAGAAATAATATTTATTTCTCTGCATTAACTAACTTTCCCCCACAGCAGCTGAAGATAACTGATGTCAATCTTCCATACAGAGAAAACAGATTTCTGGCAAACACTGAGGGCAGCACCAGTAATTCCTTTTGCAGGATTTTCAGCTCCACTCAGCGGTGGAAGGGTTGTTTTATGTGATGACCACATGTCCAGTGATCCAGACAGGGACAGACCATGGCATTAGCTCCGTTGCTGCTGGTGGGTTGGGATTTCCAGCTCGGCTGCTGAGGGAGTTATCAGAGACCACTGCTCAGCAGGGGCTTCATCTGCTCAGATCCTGCCGCGCTCTAGCCATGTCTCCACATGGGAGCTAAACTCTTACAACCCCAAATATTCCTTTAGGCTTTTCCAATGACTCTACAATTACCTCCCACCACTGCAGTGAGCTGTTCAATCAAGGACCAAGAGACAGGACAAGAGGAAATGGGCTCCAGTTGTGGCCAGGGCAGTTGAGATGGGATGTGAGGAAGAATTTCTTTGCTGAAAGGGTTCTGAGGCATTGGAAGGGGTTGCCCAGGGCAGTGGTGGAGTCCCCATCCCTGGAGGGATTGAAGAGTCGTGTAGACACAGTGCTGAGGGACATGGGTTAGTCATAGGGGACTGGTCAGTGTTGGGTTCATGGTTGGACTCGATGAGCTTAAAGGGCTTTTCCCATCCAGGCAGTTCTGGGACTCTGGGATTCTCTGAGCTTTTGCTCCGCTTTCATTTGCCACAAAGGTGTAAATGTTAGAGAACACCCTCACTCCAGGTGAATATGCATTTGATGAGACACAGGACAACATCAATTCTGCTTGTACGGGACCTGCAAGCCCCAGTCCAGGCTGGTACCTCATTCCCCAAATGGCACTGGTGCTACCTGTCACCCATCCCACATTAAAACCCAGCAAGACCTGAGCAAATCTTCTATTTCCTGGTGCTGTTAGGAAACAGGGATCTCCTTCTACTGAACCATTTGCAAGGTGTCCAGACCTCAGGTGCTGTTTTCAGTTCATGACTGAATTTTCAGTTCCAGGGGTTCTTCATTCTTCACTCAATGGTAATTTGCTATTCCAGTTTACAAGCCTGAGCAAAACTGTTCTCTTACAAAAAATAAACAAAGCAAACCCACCCCCAGACATCAGGAAAAAAAACCCTCATCAAAACCAAAAGAAAATCTCAACCCCAAACCAAGATAGTCTTGGAAAACAATTAATGTCAAGCTGAAAAACACATTTGCTAGTATTTTCTTCTAATGTAGTTCCATCACTGGAAAACAATTTCTTTGATGTATCCTCAAGGGAAAGCAGAAATCAGACTCATTTTCAGGGGAAGCATCGCAAGTGTTTACAGAGGAAATGACTCCCAAAGAAAGCCTGGGGGAGCACCAAATGTGTATCCTCCGGGGTTTCAAGGACAGCAAAGAACTCTTTTCTGGGAAATCTGTGTTGAACCATCTCCAGAACAGTAGTGACAACCACACATCCCAGTTGGCTCCCTGGATCTACTGCCAGGTGGGTGCTCATCAGCACCAGCAGACACCCAGTCGATTGCAATTGCACTGGGTATCACTCATTTGCATATTATATTAGTATTACAATTATTAAAATTATTATTTTAATATAATCACAATAATAATTAATTTAATACAATTATTATTTTAAGTTTTCTTTCATTTCAATGATTAAATTGTTCTTCTCTCACCCTAGGACTCTCCTTACCCTCGCCCCCCCCCAGTTCTCTCCCCTATCTCCTGGTGGGGCAGTGAGCGAGCAGCTGGGTTTGGCTGCCAGCCCAGTGCTCCCAGTGCAGCCAGCACACTCAGGCTGCCAAAATTTAAAAAATATCAGCCAAAAAGTCCATTTGCTGTCACCACTGGAGACAACAACAAATAGCTCCAGGTAGACCGAGCCTATGGAGCAGCCTCGTTGTGTCTGCCCGTCCCAAGGAAGGTGATGGCCAAGGGCAGCAGAAGACAAAGAATGACACAGGCGGGGGGGGGGGGCATGAAATGGGCAGGTGGGGGGGACACAGTGGGTTGGGCAGGTGCCTGGGGAGCACGAAATCGGGGGGCATCACAGATGGACGTGAGAGCAGCAGTGAGCTCCTGGGGAGCTTCCAGCATGACTCAGCCTGTCCATGTCCTCGGACCACTCCTGAACGCTGAGCAGTGGAGCTGTGGGACGTGAATCGTGCTTTGCTGCAGTTTCATCTACTACGGAGCAAAGTTCAGTTCCTGACAACACGATGACACCACTGTTCACAAAATAAACACAAAGTTATAGGGTGAAGCAAGGGAGGGAGTGGACCAGTTGCTCCCAGTGACACAGCTCATTCCCGTTTTCCTTCTGCTCGGCAGGGCTGGACACAGACCAACTCTTGCAGCTCTTTATGTTTCCCAGAGGAACCTCAGTGCTGCTCTCCTGCTTTGGTTTGCTGTCAGGAGTTACAAGAAATCCAGGCTGCAGGTAGGATGCAGCTCCAGATCTGAGAACACAATTCCTATGGGAAGCCCATGGAAATGAGCTGGTTCTCCTCTTGTGGCAAGTGGGGCTTGTGGGATTCTGCCTCCTCACGTGCTTCACACGGTGTCTTTGTTTGTTCTCAGGTGGGAGCAACTGGAAGGAAAACAAAACTCTCGAAACACTTTGGGTGAGATGATTTCTGAAATGCAGGAAATATGAGAAAAGTAAAATTTTGTGTATCTGTATCTGGGCCTGAGGTTGAAAACCAGACTCCCTTATCCAGGCAGAGCACACAGGGTAACTCCTGCCTGATGATTATGGTTTTTGCTCTTGCTTTTCTGGAAAAGACAGTAAAAATTCACCATATCTTCCTCCTGATTGTCCGATGCATCTTGTTCAAGCTAAAAAAATCCCAAACCATTGGCCCTATTTAGGAATATAAATGAGACTCTGTGAGTAAGGCGGTAAAATTTTACATGTGTGTCAGGTACAAAGAAACACCAAGAAAGTAATAAATAGATGGAGAACATGGGATATGAATAGATGATCATTTAGAGAAATAGAGGCAGAAATCAGGGGGCACCTAACAAGGAAACGTGCCATTTACAGCAGGAAAAGCAGGAATTGCTCCCAGACTGTGCGTCGAGAAAGGGGAGGAAAGGTCATTAAATAGAGACATTAAAATCTAATCAAGACAAACTACTGGATAAATGATTGCACTGAAAAAAGCCTTCTGCTCTGATGGGATGTAGTGAGTCCTTTTGAACTCAAATATACTTATTTTTATGATTCAGTTTGCTAAATAACATGATGCTCTGGAAATAGAATAATGTACCAGGGCAGAATTTCTTGTGGGGACACATGCAGGCACCACTTTTGGAGGAGATATCAAAACTGCATCTAGTGCTCCTCCAAGGGCAGAGCAAACATCACATTTATATTTTGGCACTGAGAAGAAAACCTTGGATGCAGGTAGTTTGAAAATGCTGGGTGCAGGTAGTTCCATGCTGTGTGGTCCACGAGGGCTGAGCGTGATGGCAGCAGTCGTGGGTCAAGGGCATGGACAGCATGTCTGGGGCTGTTCAGCCTGGAGAAGAGAAGGCTCCGGGGAGATCTTATAGCAGCCTCCCAGTACCTGAAGGGGCTACAAGAAAGCTGGGGAAGGACTTTTCATAAGGGCAGTTAATGACAGAACAAGGGGAAATGGGTTTAAACTGAAAGAGGGGAGGTTTAGGTGAGATATTAGGAAGAAGTTCTTCACTGTGAGGGTGGTCAGACAGTGTCCCAGGTTGCCCAAGGAAGCTGTGGCTGCTCCTCCCTGGAAGTGTTCAAGGCCAGGTTGGATGAGGCTTTGAGCAACCTGGTCTAGTGGAAGGTGTCCCTGCTGCTGGCAGGGGGGTTGGGACTGGATGAGCTTTAAGGTCCCTTCCAACTCAAACCAGTCTGGGATTCCATGATTCTATGTGTGGGGTGGGTGTGGAAAGCAGAGTTCAGCGGGGCCAGAGCTGAGGAAGTCTGTGGGTGCCGGGGAAATTCCCAGCTCATCGGAGTGGAGCCCGGCGATGCCAGCGCAGGAACGCTGTGACTCAAATCAAAGCTCTTCCCCAGACCCTTAATTGCAAACAGATCCCATGGACTGTGGGAGCTGCTGCGGGAGCTGCGGCTGCTCTGAGCCCTGAACAATGAGAGGCCACGTGTAAAACCACGTTAGGAACATCAATAAAAAGGCACAAAGGCTTGTTCCTCACACAGCTGAGAACTTGCAAACTCATTCAAGAGGTTCCCAAAACTTCAGCTATGAGCAAGTGGGGGGAATTCCCTTCTCAGCTGCTTTTGCCTGGATGAGGGACATTTCCCAAACTGCTGTCACCACTGTTATTTCCAGATTGGAAACGTGAGTTAGTCAGGGAAGGAGAAAACCAAAACCAAGTGAGATTTGCATTAACCCTTTTGTACCTAATTTCTTCCCCTCCCCCCCCCGCTTTTATGAATCACCACCATTTCTTTATGCATTTTCACAGAATCACAGAATCACAGAGTGTCAGGGATTGGAAGGGACCTCAAAAGATCATCCAGTCCAATCCCCCTGCCAGAGCAGGAACCTCAATGAGATCACACAGGAAGGTGTCCAGGCGGGTCTTGAATGTCTCCAGAGAAGGAGACTCCACACCCTCCCTGGGCAGCCTGTCCCAGGGCTCTGGCACCCTCACTGGAAAGAAGTTTCTTCTCAAGTTGAAGCAGAACCTCCTGTGTTCCAGCTCACACCCATTGCCCCTTGTCCTACCATTGGGCATCACTGAGCAGAGCCTGGCTCCATCCTCCTGACATTCACCCTTTACATATTTATAAACATTAATGAGGTCACCCCTCAGTCTCCTCTTCTCCAAGCTAAAGAGCCCCAGCTCCCTCAGCCTTTCCTCAGCAGGGAGATGCTCCACTCCCTTCATCATCTTGGTGGCTCTGTGCTGGACTCTCTCCAGCAGTTCCCTGTCCTTCCTGAACTGTGGGGCCCAGAACTGGACACAATATTCCAGATGTGACCTCACCAGGGCAGAGTAGAGGGGGAGGAGATAATAATTCTCTGTAATCTTGGTACGTTCAATACCTTAGACAAAAAGGATTAATCTTTTCACTGTTTCCCTGTAAGGAAATCTTTTCTGTCAGCTACCCAAAATGATTGATGAAATCCTGGAAGCCACTTGCAAGGATGTATCACTGGACTTACTGTCCACAAAGAATAAACGTTCCATTTGTAATCCTTTCTCCCAGCATTTGCCCTCGTTAAAAGTGAATTTCCTTTTCTATAGTGAAAATAGAGAATAAAAGCAATAAAATAAGTGAGCTGATTGTTTTCTTTGCTGCTGAGCTGTTTGGAAAGGTGGAAAGTGGAAACTCAAGTTCATGAGAGCTGCAGAATACACGCAGGTCACACATCTCCCTCCCTGCCCCTTCATGTTGTACCAGGGGGACACCAGAAACCATCCTCTCTGTAATGAACATCTTGGAAGACTCTTGCCTGTGCAAGGCCAGAGGAGATGATCACTGTCCTCTGCCAGCAAAGACATAATCTCCTCACCTGGTTGGATTTGAGGACAGGTTGGAAAGTCCACCCCTCCCTTGGACATTGTGCTAAGCTTCCTGCTGCTCAGAGTCCCAGACCAGCAGGGATGAGGCTGAAACACCAATTTCTTCTCCTCTCCCATGCAGGCTCAGTTTTTCCATCAGAGAGGGAAAGCAGGTGAGCTCAACAGCTTTTGGGAAGCCCTCCTCTTGGTCTGCTGCCTGTGAAGGTCTGGCCATACTGGCTGTGGCTCAGTGCCTGTAGGAGCTGCCATGTGTCACTCCTGTCCTCGAGACTCTTCCCTTTGTCAACCCAACCCTTCCTCTTACTTCGAATCATAGAATTGTTTGGTGGGAAAAGACCTTTGAGATCATCAAGTCCAACCACACATGGCTTCTACTTCTCCTTTTTCTAGTCAGAAAAGACAGTCATTTGGCTGGCTTGTAATTTTAAAATGGGTTTCTTGAACTCTGCAAGGCTAGGAGGAGAAGGTAACACTGAGGAACTGTGGAGAACTTCAGTGAGGAATCACCAAAGGTGCTGGAGAAATGTGTATTCTCTGAGGATAATAAAGATGAGAGATGATATAAAGTCAGATGCCCAGACAGGAGACTCTCTGTCTGTTTAATGAGGGGAGAGACTGGAAATCCTGGCTGAGGATCAGACAGTGACTGTTCTGGTTTCTGAAGTCACCTAACAGAAAAAAACCTAACGTAAAAAATGGGGAACGCAGCACTGGCCAAACATACCAGAGACATAAATCAGGATGATGGTCCATGGAATCACAGCAGCTGGCGTGACTGCAGAACCACATAAATGGTTAACCACCAAAGAATACAAATTAGGAGGGTTTTTTTTTCCAGGACCAAGCTGCAGAGATATTTACACAGAAAACTGCCACCCTGCAGATTCCTCGAAATCTTCAAGCGTGTTAAAGAACCCTCTCAAAAATGCAAGATATTCAGATGATGTAATTCCTCTGGATTTCCTCGACAGAGTTCTTAGCCTGGTATAAAGGAAAAGAAATAGGAACAGGATCTGTCTTCAGCATCAGCAACAGACAGAGCAAGAGGCTGTTTTCATGGTGCCCCCCTGGAAATGTTTTGGGGTGCACAAAGCTCTACACAGCAGTGGAGGGGGGACACTGATGAGGTGACGAGGGAAAAGTGCTGCAAACCACCCTGAGGGTCAAAAGTAAAGTGGAGTATTTTGGACAGAAGAGAATTAAAATTTTCTTACCTGTTGCTGAATTCTAATTAAATTCAATTGCATTTCAGTGGTCAAGGAAAATAACTTACAAGTCCTCAGGTGTACAGAGCACTGCTGATCAATGTACGGAGCTCAGCAAACAAAGGTGCAGCCCAAAATAAACAGGTTATGGAAAAAAAAATACTGGAAAGCATCTCATGCCACTGCAGAAATCAGTCGGGGACACTGATTTGGTTCCGCTTGTGTCCAGGGAGATGACACCAGTGGGTTCAAAGAGAAGCACTGAAAGCCACCGGTCACCAGCAGCGATAATTAATGCAGGTAAAGGTGAACTGGGGCAACTGATTTAAGATTTCCCCGTGGTCAGTCCTGTCTCCACACTGTCCCTGCGAGGTGACACGGGACATGGCTCAGGTCCAGAGCACCCAACCTCACCCCTCCCGCTCTCCCTATGGTTTTATTGATGTTTTCACAGTGTCAGGGCTCCAGGGGAAGTGCTCTGATGAAATAGGTGGTGGCCTGGAGAAACAGAAGGCTTTGCCTTATCTTTTCTGCAAGCTATGATGAAATTTCAAGCTGGTGAGAAAGTGTGTAGCTTGTTGGCAGGATTTAGTGCTCTTGCAGTTGATGGTTCTGTTTTATCATCGTGGCATGTGAGCAAAATAAAGAAATATAATAGAAATGGTAGTTGTAAAAAAGAAAAACAAACCCTGCTACAGAAAACCTCTGGCAAAAGCTAACTTTGAACATTGAAATCAAATACAAAAATAAATATTTACACATAAATCAAAGATGATCTTTACTAGATGACCTTTAAGGTCCCTTCCAATCCTAACCATTCTACGATTCTATGAAAGCACAAATTATATTAATCACCAAGCAGTCAAATCCCTTTTTTCAGGGAGTTTCTCTGGCTTTGGCAGATGTCCTCTCACCCGTACTCTGGTGCAAACCCAGGGTGGCTGCTGCCCTCAGAGCAGGCAGGAGAACACAGAGCTGTCTGCCCTGCCAGATCCTCAGGTCCTGGTTGTACCCACTGTGCTTGGCAGCACTTGGATCTTCACCTGCCTTATCTTCCCACAGCTCTCGTCAGTGAGAGAAGCGGGGAGGGGAAGGGCAGGGCTGGTGTTGGACGGGCAGCAAACCCTCCCCGTTGATCAGAAACCAACACAGCGTCACTGCCTTTAATTCCTGGCTGGCAGGTACCAGCTTAGGCAGGAGATCAGAGTCCCTGATAAGGCTGGGAGCTATGGTAAGTGCTCACCAGGCTGTCAACATCTCGGTTTGCTATCCTCCACAATGTCTGTGGGATGTTTTCTCCACTCTCCCACTACGCTGAGACCTTGTGAAGAGACTCCCCAGCCCTGGAACAGGGATGAACTTGGTTTAACCAACGTCACGCCTGGAGAACAATGTTAGTGGCAACCTAACAGCATCAAACCTGGGTATCCCTGGCAACACCAACACAAACACTCATTGGAGATAGCCCAGCCCAGCTAGATAGAGCGCTGCTTTTCACGCCAGAGGACACCTTTTCTTTGCTCAGAATAAAACCATTTTGTTTTTTACTCATGGATAATTTGTGTTTGCTCATGCAACACCCAGACGAGTTCAAGATGACACCCTGTAATCTGCTCCATCTCGAAGCATGTGTTTGAGGAAGTGTCTGGGACTCCTCTTCCACACAGGACATCAATTTTTCCAGACAGCTGAAAGTTAATAGCTACCATGATTCAAGCAAGTAATTCTTGTGAAACCAGCTCTGGGGATGTTGCCTAGCAAAACAAATTCTGTCAGCATAGCCCCAATGCTCTGACGTGGTACCGAATACGTGATGCTATATATAAAAACCAGGAAGCAATCCAAAGGAAACGGCACATTTCAACTCCGCTGCAGACCATAGACAGAATACAGTGATGCAGAAAACTATTCCTGGCTGCTTTTTCCAGCAAATGTAAGTATTTTCACTTTTAAACTGAGTAAAAGCTAATACCACTTCATTACAGTCAAGATAATTCAAGTGGTAATCTGGGTTTCAAATTTGTTCTCTTCTTCTCTATATTCTTTGACCCAATTCCAGGAGGAATTTTGAAAGGCAGTGTTTAAGAGTAGGAGATATTTTTACATACCTCTCCGACTACGACGGCGTGCCAGTGATAAATGAGAAGTTATTATTAACTGGAATTTTTAAAGTGTCTCAGGAGAGCAATTTCTGTAGAGATAAGAATTAGTACCATTGAAAATGCAAAGTGCTGGTTCAGGAAACCTCCTGTGACCTTCAGATGAAGTTTCAGCTCGATAAGGATTAAACACAAACTAAGTGTCATTGTGGGTGTGCAGCGACCCACCGATATGGATGCTCTGTGACAAATAGAATCATAGAATGGTTTGGGTTGGAAGGGGCCTTAAAGCTCATCCAGTTCCAACCCCCCTGCCAGCAGCAGGGACACCTTCCACTAGACCAGGTTGCTCAAAGCCTCATCCAACCTGGCCTTTGAACACTCCCAGGGAGGGGGCATCCACAACTTCCTTGGGCAACCTGTTCCAGTGTCTGACCAGAGGACAGAGAGGCTGCTTGGAAAGCTCTAAAGAAATAGATGAACTGGCTCAGGTTGCCTTCTTCACCCATTCTGACCATTTTGGAAAGAGCCCCCATTCCTGTTCCCATCCAGCCCCATCCCAGGTGTGATCCCACCTGCCCTGGCTGGGTAGAGGGAGAGCAGCTGCCCTCCCCACCTGCCTGTCCCTACCCCACTGCAGGCAGAGGAAGGGTCTGCTGATGAAGAGCACATCTTCCCCATTCCTCGAGGTCCTTCATGGGCTGGCAGGACTTCCCAGCTGGAGGGAAGCTGCTGAGTTGGCTGTGGAGGAGGATGTTGGAGCTCAGGAGAGCTGTGCTGGCAGCCACCCTCTCCAAAGGAGGAGCCTGTGGCTTCAGACATCTTTTTGCACTCTCTTCATCTGTTCTTAATCCAATAACTCTTTAATCTGACACATGTAAAGGTTGAATCTGACTAGTGATGTGCCCTGATCTACCTGTGTCGTGATCCATGAGGCTTTTCCTGACCCCTGCCCCTTATCCCAGGCTGTCAGCTGTTTTCCTACACTGTGCCCAGATTCCTTAGGTGGTACGAAAAGCGTCCCCGCCTCAGGACAACCTGTAGCCTGCTGGTTGGGCCACCAGTGAAAGATAAACATCTAAATCCCCTGCGGCGAAGGAGGAAATCAAACCCCGTCCTGCCACATTCTGGATGAGAGTTTGAACAACTAAATCATAGTGTGAAAGGGGTGGAGGGAGGCAGGAGGGACAATGATCCTGTCTCCTGGGGCAGCTGTGGCTTGAAAAGAAGGACACCACTGACCCATCTCTAACAGAAAGCGGGAAGGCATCTCCCATCCAGAAACTGTAGTTCCCTTCCAAAGGACATCGCTGTGTTACGCAAAATGCTGACAGCTTTGTGTAAAATGTTGACATTTTCAAGAAGGGAAGATGTGTAAAACATGATGAGCTTCTCAGTGTCTGGACTGGCTGCTTCTGGGCACCTCCTCCAGCTGGACCGGCTGCTCAGCATCCTTGTCCAACGCTCGTCATTATGGACTCATCACCAAGTCCTGGGGTGTAAGATAGGATCTGAAGCCCAGAAGCTCAGAGTTAAAATGTTCCACAAGGACATGATAAAGTTTTGCTGTAAATCCAGCCATTGGTGTCTTCTTCCTTTCAAACTTCTCAAGTGAAAAAAAAATAAGGTGAAGGAAAGACATGAATGAGACGGGCTGACTGGAGAAATCTGGGTTTATCCACATGGCAAACTTCTGTGTGATTCAGTTGGTTTTCCAATCAAGTTTTATTTCTACATTCTCCAGAGATGTAAAATCCCAAAGTTAATGAACTGCACGTTTTGCTCACTCATTCAGCTGCTCAAACCAGCGTAGATTTGTTCACTGCCCCTCATCTGGGAAACAGAGCCTGGAATTTAGCTGAAGTTCTGGGGCCAGGTACGTTGATCTGCAGCACTCAGCAGCCTGGGCCAGGTTACATGTACTTTCCAGCACACAACCATTCACAACGGTAATTAGTTGTCTTAAAATGAGCAAAGATCTTTATCGAGGCATATAATTTGTCTCCTGTAAAATATGCTTAATGAAGATATATAGAGAAATAGGCTGCAATTAAAAAAAAATAACAATAGAACATTCTTAATGTGCCTTTCAAAGAAGGAGTAGCTTGCTTGAGTAACCAGATAAATCAGTGTTCAACTGTAGATATCACAGCTTGGTTCTCCTCCACCTCTAGCTAGTAAGTTGTATGAGCTTTCACACTGGATTCAGCTGATTTGTTCCAATAGATCTTAAGCTCATTGATGCTCTTTATCAAAACAAACGGTCAAACCAGTGCTCAGACATCAATGCTCAGAGATGAACCCCCCTCTTCACCACTTCCTGCGTGCCCAGCAGTGAAGAGAAGCCACTTCTTGGTAAGTCAGCATAACTAAAGAGGCTGTACCAGGAGTGGTGGCTGAGCCCCTTGAAAGAGCACAGACCACTGATTTAAAAAACATTTTGCTTTTGCCAGAAAATGCAGAATCATTTTTTTCTAGATAATCATTGTGGAAAACCAGGGTAAGATGAACTGTATCACAGTTCAGCTGAAGTACAGGACTAAATCTTTCCTCCCTCTTCCCTAAAGGATTCTACAAACAAGTTGGCTCAGATACTTTAAAAAAAATAAGAGAAATGTGAATCTTGGATGAGTCAACCTGGTACAAACCAAGTCTCAACAAGCAACGGGAATCCCACTCTTAAAAAAGTTGGCTTGGTATCTTTCATGGGAATCACCCAGAATTAGCAAAAGAAAAAAACAGTCAAGGACTACAAATGCATCCACCCAGATCTGTTGAGTGACTGCACTGGAAAAGCTCTGCAGTGCAAGCTCCAAGATGCTCAACATGAGGAATCCTGAGAATTTAGGTAAGGAGATAAGTGCTCACGTGTGAAAGAAACGGCATCGTCACAGTGAGCTGAACCTTTGACCCCCTCAGTCTCCTTGAAACATCTTCAGTGACCAACACCTTTCTGGAACTGTCAGCCTCAAAACTGGTCACTCACTTCAGTCAAGACCTAATTTCTTCACTGCACCTCATCTTGTGTCTGATACCTTTCTTTTAAGTTTATGCTATTTTTAAATATTTATCTTCATCATATAACCCTCTCTCCAGTTTTTCTAAACTTCTTTCTTGCTTTTGAGATCACAGGAAACTAATGATTTAACCTGATTAGTTTTTTCCTGGTCTTTGTAACCTCATCCCATACAGGGATAAATTCACCCTTGGACCTTTCGATGCAATATTACACAAATTATGCCAACACCTAAAAATAGCTAGGTGCTTTACAAACTTAATTCCTGCTTAAGATATGAATTCAAGGCCAGATCCTGAGCTGTTAGTCATCTCCAACCAATTCACTATGTCATGCAAAGCTGTAGTTGGAGGTGATGGGTACTTTGCATGTATAGGAAATGAGTAAAGCCTTGGGATGCAGCCCTGACTTACTTCAGCACCTTGATCTGAAACGATCGTGAAGAGTTGTTGAGCAAACTTCATCCTCACTGATGCTAATTCCTTCACTGGAAGCCACCCACTGAGATGTGAAGAACCCGCAGGCAGAAGTGTATCATCCACCCAGGTACCTTTTTCCACTGAATTTCAGGCAAAGGGAGTGTCCACAGCTTTTGACAGGAGATAATGGTCAGAGCAAGAAGGCTGGCAGCCTGCTTTCATAAATTTAATTCCTTTGAATGTCACCTCAACGCAGCAGCTTGCTGTTCTTGATGGCTGGTTCTGTTGGGCAGCGTTATCTGACAGTCAGAGAGAAACTCAACCCCTAAGCACACCAGCAGAAGATTGCAGGAGACCAGTGGTGGGTAAATATGAAAGGACTCCAAGCACCCAGAGGCACCAGGAGCAGCGGATGTGGTCCTCCTCCAAACACCTTCACCCCAAGGCTCCTTTGTGAACCTTCCCGCAGGTCTATACACTTTCCCCTCAAATTCCAGGTCAGATCTCACAACTGATTCAGAAACACACAACTGGGTGCATTAGGAGATTAAAAAATAAACCGGAAACGTAACAGTAGAGCTTCCTCGATGGGAAATTAGAGTTGTACCTAATTCTGGCTCTGCTAAGCCCAAGGAGTACAATGCCAGTGGTTGCCAGCAGGTATCTCATCAGTGGAACAGCAAGTTGGTCTCAGGCTTTGTTAATGGTGCTTAAGAGGAAGAAACTTAAACAATAGATTTTAGCAATAATGCTTAAAATGGCTCTTGGCTTTTAGTTTATCCCTGTGGTGGTTTCCCTTGGCTAGCACTGGGCCAGCACTGGGCTAGCACTGGGCTGGCAGCCAAACGGGGGGGGCAGCCAGACACAGCCGCTCACTTACTTTCCCCTCCCAGGTGATAGAGGAGAGAATTGGGGGAAAAGGGGAAGGAGACTCGTAGGGTGAGAGAAGAACAATTTAATAATGGAAATAAAATAAAACTTAAAAGAATAATGATGATAATAATAATACTAGTAGTAAAATATACCAATGAGTGACACCCAGTGCCATTGCTCACCACCTGCTGACCAAGCCCGGCCCGTTCCCAGATCACGATCCCGCAGGAGCCACAATCCCGACCCGAAACCGCAATCCCGGGAGAGCCAGAGCCCGAGCCAAAGCCAGAGAGAGCAAGAGAGGAAGAGCCCCTCATGGATCTCCTGCCCATGGGGGACAGGAGATGGAACAGCCCCTTGGCAGAGCCCAATGCCCATGGAGCTGATCCATGGCAATATTCCTCACCCCTGAGATCTTGCACTTGCAAACCAGCAAAACACAAAGTCCTTCAACTTCCAGTGACAACTGAAAATATCAGGATGTTCTCAACATTCTTCTCCTAACAAATCCCAGCTGAGCCCAAACCCCAGTGCTGTTGTAGCTACTAAAAAGAAACCATCTCTGGCCCAGCTACAAACCAGGACAACCCCCAAAGAAATGTAGATAAAAAATCAGAACATCAGAGAAAGGTTTCAAATGGAGCTGGGGCTGGGTGCCAGCTGGACCAGCTGCCAGCCATGCAGCACCCATGTGGCCCAAAGCTCACAGGCACAATGAGTTCCAGCATGCACAGGGATGCTGTCACCAACCACACATCGAACCAGAGACCACATCCCTTCTCAGTAAGAATGAAAAACCCCAGGGGCTCCTGCAGCCAGTAGCCAGCAGCTTTTGGAGCTGCAGCAGCAGGGACTGCTGAGCCTACCTTTTCCCCCGGTAGCCTGGCATCTCTAATTTATTGCCATTTCCCACACTGTGCCCAGGCATTTGATTTTATTCAGAAGCTACAGCCACCATCTGAATGTGTATGAAGGGTCGAGCTAATGGCAGGAGAAGGAAATCAAACGGGTATTTGTACAGTAATTCTCAATTACTGATCCAAGTGGGACATTTCTCGGATAGCATTCCCTTTAGCTTATTACTTTCTTTCCCAGAATGAGTAATGAATATTTACTCTTCTGTACAGCATGACTGGAAATCTTTTTCTCGCTGCAACACTAAGGAGTGGATTCTTCCTGCTTGAATTGATCCACAAAGACAAACAGAAAAAATCCTGCCTCATGAAAGTAGCTCTATTCTGACCTCAGTTTTTCCAGTATTAGCCCAGAGTTGTTCCAGCTCCTTGCAGTGACTCCTGCATTAATTATCATAAAATGCTATCACCCGGGTTGATTAATAAAGCAATTAAATAAAGTAATGTATTTCATAATTGATACAGTCTGAGGATTTCACATACTGAAGCTGGGTAAGCAATGCCACAGTAACACTGGAGGGTGCAGGATGCCAGCACGTGCTGTACAAACCAGGAACATCATAATTTCTCTGGAATCTATCCCACTAATTTCATCTTAAGGGCAGTTAATGACAAAACAAGGGGACATGGGTTTAAGCTGAAAGAGGGGAGGTTTAGATGAGATATTAGGAAGAAGTTCTTCACTGTGAGGGTGGTCAGACACTGGAACAGGTTGGCCAGAGAAGCTGTGGCTGCTCCTCCCTGGAAGTGTTGAAGGCCAGGCTGGATGAGGCTTTGAGCAACCTGGTCTAGTGGAAGGTGTCCCTGCTGCTGGCAGGGGGGTTGGGACTGGATGAGCTTTAAGGTCCCTTCCACCTCAAACCATTCTATGATTCTATATTTAATCACCCTTTTTTCATATATATTCTAGGTACTCTTCCCTAATCAGCATTTCTATGGAGAGAGACCACATGAAAGATCTCAGAAGATACCTGGTACTTAAATATATCCAATACCTCGTCCTGTCATCTGCAAACGCTCTCAGCACTTTCCTGGGCCTGCTGGGCAGTTTGTACACCATGATCATCCTGCAATCTGCAAAAGTTTCCTCCAAGTCCACCACAGTTCTCATCTCAAGCCTAGCAAAGGCAGACATCCTGGTTTCCGTTAGTGTTGTTTCCGAGATGGTCATACGGATCTTTGACGTGAGGGTCTCGTCTCCAGCGTTCACATCAGCTCTGCTGCAGAACCTCCTCACTGCCAACACGCACATCAGCTGCCTGCTGCTGAGCTGTGTTGCCTTGGAGGCTTACCTGATCACCTTCTCCCCCACGGAGTCACGGCATCTACGGACGGTGAAGAACGCCAGACTGACCTCCAGGATCATCTGGATCCTGGTGATGGCAGAGTGTGTCCTTTTCCAGACGGATGACTTCCTGAAGGCCACCAGCACTTCTGCTCCCACCCGTAACCCTTGTGCTTTGCTGTTTCACTTCTCCAGCGTGGCTGCAGCCCTTCTCAGGTCCCTCAGTTACTTCCTGGGGATTATTTTAAGGATTTTCAATGTGTACATCTACTACAAAATATTTTTTAGCGTGTCTAACAGGTCTACACTAAAAACAAAGTAGGGCCCGTTCCCAGGGGAAGCAGCTGTGACACCAAACAGAAGATACTTCAGCAAAATATCAAACTATTGGTTTGAGAAATGTTCAGCAACCAGGACCAAGGATCATGTTCTGCCACACTACTGAGTTTAAACCTTCCTGTTTTCTGGTGCTATTTAGCTTTGGCTACTGTGAAGAGCTTGGAGGGTTGAGGAGAACCTTGGCACTGAAACACAACAAGGTTGGGCTGTGGGTGCCCAGGGTGACAGCCTCAGAGCAGTGTGGGCTCGCTTGGACTGCTCTGGATCTAGAGTTTATTTATTGTACAGGTTAAAAAAAAGACATTTCATGAATGGCTGCAAAAACTAAAGCAACCCAAAGATTTGTTATATGAAAAAGGTGCTTGGAGTCTTCCTCAGGGATCTGTTGACCCAAGAGCTGCACGGTTATGCACTAAAGACATGATCCATGTCCTAAAATATCTCTAATCCAAGTGACCTACCAGGCTCTGCAGGTAGGATCAAGAGACAAGGTGAGCACCAAGCTGAGCTAGCCCAGCTGGGCTTGTCCCGCAGGTGGCATCAGCCCCACCATGAGTCCCCAGGACAGGACAGGACAGGGCTGAGCTGCCACACCTCACTGCACGCCTGGAGATATTCTTGGGTTGTTGCTACAGCAAAGCAGTAAATAGCTTCTCTCACATCCCCCGTCGGAAATAAACAGGAGGTGGAAAGCCAGAAAGCAGCTGTTTGCTGCAGCCCTACAAGGGGGGAGAGGGTTTGAGGAACCCCCCGTGTTGAGGGCTCCACGTGCTGTACCCAGAGGGATCACCAGTGATTTCAGTAGCTGTGGTTTTGGAGGCAGAGAGGGGTTAGCAGTGCTGTTCCAGATCCCTTGGAGCTGGTGGTGCAGAAGACCAGGGCCGTGGATGCCCCTCTGACCGCACTGGGGCTCAGATGGATGTACAGCAGAGCTGTTACCCAGCTGGTGGTACCTGGGGTCTCCTCAAAGTGCTGGGAGGTCATCAGCAAAACATAAAGTACTCCAGATACCTCAGATACTCCCAACGCACAAGTGGATGTTGGCACTTCCAGTTACTCTTGGACTTTGCATGGAACACGGCCTCCAGCTTCAATTAAAGACTGTGGTTTGGAGAGACTGAACTTCTGTGATACGTTCTGCAATCCACAGATCGTAAAAGGTGGAAAGAAAAATGAAATAAGCCAAACCCCAAGTTGTGATAGTCCAAACGCTACATCCAGCCTCCCTCCATCACGCTTCCAAACCCTCAGTACACCTTGCCAGCTTGAACTCAGCAATAACCCTCTGCTCATTTGAGAAGAAGAAGAAGGACGTGGGGCACAAAACCCAAACATGATGAATTCCAGCTCTAACCTTCCCTCCTTCAGCCTGCACTAGGTTCTCACACTCAAACTGGTACCAGTGAATGCCTGATGTGCCCCACTGGTAGCAGTTCCTGGGCACTTAGACTATATTAGAGCTGAAAATTGGAGCTGTGACCCAAGTGGCCAGTAGCTTATAAGGTGACCAGAGGCACAGGAGCTGTCAACTGAAGATCAGACTTCACAAACCCAGAGCAAACAGCAAGTGCAGAGGAGTTTCCTGCTCTTTGCTCTGCCCACCAGACAGTTTCTACATTTCACAATCACACTTTTTGTAGTTGGTCTCAAAGGTGGGGTTTTTTTTTTTCCTCCTTCTCTAAGATGAACTTGACCGAGAGGCAACACCCAGCAAAAGGGCAGTGAAACTGGGTGCACCCATGGTGCTGCTGGGGCAGGAGGTGGCCAGCACTGGGAAGTCCCTCTCTCCTAAGGACAGTCTGCATCACACCCAGGCTGAATGAAACAAAATAGGGTTTTTTGTATGCCAGATAAAGTCAGATTTAATGAAAGGCAAATCTCCTGGTGCAAGGGACCTCTGAGGTGACTCAAGTGCATTTTTTTCTGTCCAGGACACTAGTGAAAACCTTTTTTACACGACTATACCCTGCTTAGTATCTCCAGAGTCATTTCAGAGACCCTTCCTGCTTCCTTCCCTCCTTGGCTTTGTGTTCCTTCACGACTGTTGCTACAGTCTCTGAGAAACCGCTGACTCTTTACTTCTACATCAAAAATCAAGCGATAATAACGCGGATGTACTTGACTGGCTCTAAGAGATGAAAATACTGAGGTGTTCCTTACAACTGCTAAAATATTTTAAAATATTCTAATCCCTTTGGCTTCAAAAAAACTATCAGCATTGTTATTACCAGAAGTCACAGAATTTATCTGCCCGAGTGCAGGGTCAGAGGGAGTGAAGAGTCCTCGACGTTGATTCTCAGAAGACTGAAAGGAAACACTGCTCAGGGCTGGGCATTTAGGAAAAGCAGAACAGAAATAAGTGAACAGTAAATGAGCAGTCACTTAAAACAACTCTGGTGCAATCCCCTTCATGTTGCCTAACAAAGCTGATTTCTTCTGCAAGGAGGATGTCTTCCCGATTTGATGCACTGTGATACACTGTTCTTACTCTGGGAGCCTGAAGTGCCACTTTCAGGAAAGACAAAAAGCTACTTGAAGTGCTGGAATTAATAAAATATTGTTTTGTTAAAGCACGTGTGGTATTTATTACAAATGTGTAATTTTTTCTGAGGATCTGCTGCACTTTCAGCTCCTCCTAGAGAAGCCCATGCAGACAGCTGAGCAGACTGGAGCTGTGTTGCTACATGAGGTACCAACAGGATTTTTAATCTTTGGATTCACCACTTGGCTCTAGATTATTAGATTATTATTAGGTCAGACACTGGAACAGGTTGCCCAAGGAAGCTGTGGCTGCTCCTCCCTGGAAGTGCTGAAGGCCAGGTTGGATGAGGCTTTGAGCAACCTGGTCTAGTGGAAG
>NW_010330294.1:29096-33523 GCF_000700745.2 Antrostomus carolinensis
ACTTGTACCTGGAGATCAGGATCACAGGTACCGCGGTGTGGGTGGTGGTACCTTCTTCTGCTCCCTTGCCCAGGGGGACATGGGGACACAGAGCTTTCAGCAGCCCTTTTCCTGAAGCAGCTGTAGAGCTGCTTCTTCTTGAGCAGGAGGAAAACAAGCGAGGGGAAACCATGCTGTCTGCCTGCTCTGCTTTCCCTATGGCCCAGCCCATCAGCTGAGCTTCACATCCACAAGAATCTGTGAACCGGTGAGTTGAAAGCTCAGCTCCAGCTCCTGGGAAATGAGGACAAGAGGATTCAGAGGCAGAAATGTTCTTTCTCATGGATAATAATTTGATGTAGCTTTTAAATTGGTCCCTATGCAAGATGGAGTCCTCCCAAGAAGGACATGGAGGTGCTGGAGCGTGTCCGGAGAAGGGCAACGGAGCTGGGGAAGGGTCTGGAGCACAAGTGTGCTGAGTTCCCTTGTGGCTGAGGGAACTGGGGGTGTTGAGCCTGGAGAAAAGGAGGCTGAGGGGAGACCTTCTGGCTCTGTCCAAGTCCCTTGGAGGAGGGTGGAGAGAGGTGGGGGTGGGTCTGTTCAACCAAGGCCCAAGGGACAGGACAAGAGGAAATGGGCTCCAGTTGTGTCCAGGGCAGTTGAGATGGGATGTGAGGAAGAATTTCTTTGCTGAAAGGGTTCTGAGGCATTGGAAGGGGTTGCCCAGGGCAGTGGTGGAGTCCCCATCCCTGGAGGGATTGAAGAGTCGTGTAGACACAGTGCTGAGGGACATGGGTTAGTCATAGGGGACTGGTCAGTGTTGGGTTCATGGTTGGACTCGATGAGCTTAAAGAGCTTTTCCAATCCAGGCAATTCTGGGATTCTGGGATTTTTCAGGTTATTGCTCATTGTCCTTGGTCATAGACCGTTCCCTCACCTTGGTCAGGGGATTTGGTTCCCCATCAGCGTTCCTGCAGCTCTCCAGCTTTCCCCAGGTGCTCTGTGGGGAGATGGGTGATGACTGTGTAACAGCAGGGGAAAGCCCTTTGCAATCGTTGTAATTTGTATTATTTTTAAGGGTTTAAATCATTCTTTTTCTATCTAGATATCTTGATAATGGTTAATAAAGCAGTTACTGGAGTGGGTTCATCTCCTGGGCATCTCCTCTGTGTCTGATAAAACTGCAGAGCCACTTCAGTGCTAGTCCTGCCAGGATTTAAATCAAACCAAAAGGGTTGTGGTGCAGGAAAGTGAGGAAACCGAGCACAGAGTGACACCGACTTCTGAAGATGGAGAGTTTATCAGCTGTCCTGAGATGCCAGCAAGCCCCCTACAACGCTTGTCCTACCTCACAGCCCAGCTCCCCCATCCGTGAGGGCAAGGGAGCGATTGAGGCTTTGCAGCCCTGGCAACTTTGGAAAACCAGGGAACAAAATGGAAATCATGAGGGTGCCGATGAGAGATGGGAACTGAGACTTTTGCTTGGTGACTGGGAGCCCCTTGCCCATGCTGAGGAGCTCTCCTGTGTTTCAGGCTTTGTGTTCCACCAGAAATTGGTCAGTGTTCCTACATCTTCACTACAGAATGGAAAATTTTGTTAAATTATCATTTTTCAATGAAAAATCATGATGAGAAGTCCCCTGCAGAGAGCTCTCCTGTGCTCTGCTGTACTCTACCTTTTCTATTTGCCTTCTCAGTCTTCCCTCAAGACCTTTGGGATAGGCAATGAGTTTGTCTTACTGTCCAACACCAGGACACATCTTTCAGCTGGCTGTGAGGTCAAGCTTTAAATAACACCATCCAATTGTTTCTGTTGGCTTTTGGGCACTGAAGGAATTGTTATTCTGCAACATCTACAATTCACGTGCTCTGCTGGAAAAAGTGAATCATTTAATACAAAACACTCCCCCAAATGATGGCTAAGCAGAGCCGAGACTCTCACACTGTGCAAAATGAGAGTTCAAGAAATTTCTTCTCCCTTCCAAGTGACTCATTTCCATAGTATGAACCAGCATTTTACTAATCTCAAAAAAAACTCGCCACCAAAATGATGTTAGCTGATGTTAATATTACAGCACTCCTCATTAAAAGCAAAGGAATCGATGACGTTCTCAGCTTACTCCAGCCAGACTAAACTTGCTATGAACCCCAGAGTGTTGTGTTGGGTATTTCTTCACAACAGATTTTATTTTCTGGGAAGGCATTGATGGAGATCTATATATTAAAAAAAAAATACTAATAAAAGCAGGTAGAACCTGGCAGGAAACAACCAGGACTTTTCTAGAGCTGGGTCACCTGTTGTCCTGCTGCCTGCTCTGGTATGTGTTAAGAACCAAGGAACTCTTTAGAGACCTTTCCTACTCAAAACCTGAGGAATATACACATAGAAAGAAGTAACCCCACAGCTCTGAGATTTTTTTTGAGCATCATCTAACTACACTCTCTTCTGAAAAGCAAATGAATCCCCCAAATAGTCTTCACCAATAAAAGCAGATAATAAAGACAAACCCCAAAGCCTCACTCTGCAAAGGTGACCACAGACCCCATAACCATGGCTGCTCCTGCTGCTTTGATTGTTGTGTCTCCACCTTGATGGATTTGCAAGAGAAATCCCAGGTAAGGTGAAGAACATCCTGGTGAGGACTTCCTCATCCGTGTTGAACTCAGAAAAGGTCTGATTTATCTCTGATTTCAGTGACTGCAGATCAGGTATGGAATGGAGCTTAAAACATCCCCCATCTGACATGGTTTGAGGAACAGAGGTTCCCAAGTTGCATCAGACACTCACAAAAACTAAAGACAGGTGTAAAAAGAAAATGTCAGGTATTGGATTGGCTTAGCTGAGACCTACAGATAAAATGATGATCTTAGCAAAGCCAAAGTTTATGGAACTTTTATTAGCGAGCATTTAGCCCACGTTTGACTCCTGAGGTGGCAAAGAGGGACGCAGAGAAAACCCAGCTGCCTGCTGCAGGTTTGTATCTCCTGTCCTAAATCTAAGCAGCAGAAAGCAAATTGACATTTTTGGTTGTTGTGTGCTTACCAGCAGCCTGTCCTCATCACCCCCACTTCTGATCACCTTCTCAAATGGAAAGGAAACAAACCCTGCACAGGATGATACAACTGATAAACAGAAAGCGTTTCCTTTCCCCTGTCAGCAGAAATCCACCAGGGAGCTCAAAGATCCAGGGTCCACTCATGGTTTCAGTGCACAGCTCGTGGGTGCTGTGGAGAGGAGACCCTCCTGCTCTTCCCCAGGGCTGAAGAGCTGCTTTGTGAGTGCCCTGCAGTGATGGGATGAACCAGATCCCAAAGGGCTGAGCAGCCCTTTTCTTTTCCCTGTGCTGGTAGGACCTTTGTGGACACAACATCTCACCCCTGTGCAGGACCCATCACCAGTGTCCTGCCTGTGACCAGGTGGGTTTTCTGGGCAGCGACCAGGTGGAAAGGGAAGGAGGTGGATGAGGCCACATTGGATGAGGCTTTGAGCAACCTGGTCTAGTGGAAGGTGTCCCTGCTGCTGGCAGGGGGGTTGGGACTGGATGAGCTTTAAGGTCCCTTCCAACCCAAACCATTCTATGGTTCTATGATAGGTGCTCTGCAAGGAAGTTCTCTCCTCCAGACTCACATTTGGGGCACCAGACTGGGTTACTGAGAGATTTGCATAGCTGGAATCCCCAAAGAACTTTGTGGTCAATGACAGACCCTCTAATCCTTTTGTTTGCATCCTCCTCTGAAGTTGCAACATCATGAGAAGAAAGGGGATTTCTCTACAGCTCTACTTACTGAGAGACAAGGGATGGTTTTTTCCTTCCCTTCAAGTACGATTCCCTAAGTGGTTTGAACTGGTTCATGAACCAGCACGTCCCGTCATTCACAGAGCTGTGGCTGGGAGGTTGGGCCGCTCTCTGTGGAAGGTTCACAGACCCATCAGCCTTTGCCAAGAGCTTGGAGCTATTTTCTGCACCAAAAAACCACAACACTTCTTCCTCTGGCTTCATGAGCACTGCAGACACTGCTGGCCCTTTGTGTGTCTGAGGAAGCCCAGTCCATCCTCTCCCTGACCACAGAAGCCTTTTCTGGGGGGCTGGGACAGGAACCCATCTCTCTGCAGCGGGGTTGCAAACCAGCGATGGGCAGGAGGCAGCTCAGCGTGGGCAGGTGCAGGGATCTGCATCTGACATGAGCTGTGTCCTACATATCACTCAGCTCCTACACGAGCAAGAGGAGAATCCTCCATCTGGGGCTTTCACTGGGTCAGCACTGGGCTGGCAGCCAGATACAGCCCCTCCCTCACTGCCCCCAGGGAATAGGGGAGAGAACTGGGTGTCAAGGGTAAGGAGACTCGTAGGGTGAGAGAAGGACAATTTAATAATGGGAATAATAATAATAACTTAAAAGAATAAGGACATTAAAAATAATAATAGTAATAGAATATACCAATGAGT
>NW_010330295.1:0-604 GCF_000700745.2 Antrostomus carolinensis
ACTGGGGCCACTGGGGGGGGACTGGGATGGGACTGGGGTCACTGGGAGGAACTGGGATGGGGGACCAAGTCCCGTGGTCTGAACTGGGACGGAACTGGGATGGGGGGGGACACACAGGACAATCCCACTGGTCTAAACTGGTGGTGGGATCTAAACTGGGCTGTAACTGGTCGTACTGGGCCCAGCACTGGAACAGGGATGTGAGAGGGTGCTGGGCCTTACTGGTGTAAACTGGAGTGCAACTGGGACGCAGCCCAGCCCCAGTGGTGTAACTGGGGTGAACTGGGGTGCAGCTGGGCGGGAGCCCAGCCCCAGTGTCGCACCCAGTTTGGGGCACTGGGACGCCAGTAACTCCCAGTTTGGGGCACTGGTTACTGGGAGCACTGGGCGTTACTGGGAGGCACTGGGTGTTACTGGGAGCACTGGGAGGGCACTGGTGGTTACTGGGTGGTTACTTGGAGCACTGGCAGGGTACTGGGAGGTTACTAGTGGTTACTGGGCGCACTGGGCGTTACTGGGAGCACTGGGTGGTTGCTGGGAGGTTATTGGGAGGCACTGGGCGTTGCTGGGCAGTACTGGGAGGCACTGGGTGGTTACTAGGTGG
>NW_010330296.1:0-12882 GCF_000700745.2 Antrostomus carolinensis
GGTTCCTGAGCTCCTCCTCAGTGTTGAAGACTGAGGCAAAGGCGGCACTGAATGTTTCTGCTTTGTCTGCGTCCCTCTTTGTGAGGTGACCGTGCTCATCAAGTAACGGGTCAGTGTTATTCCTGGTCTGCCTTTTACTATTAACATATTTTTAAAAGCCCTTTTTACTGTCTTTGACAGTACTAGCCAGCTTTAACTCTAATTGAGCTTCAGCTGCATGGATTTCCTCCCTGCAGTGGCCAATGCCATCTCTGTAGTCCTCCCATGTTGCCTGACCTTGCTTCCACTGGCCATACACTGTCTTTTTCTGCCTTTCTAGAAGAAGATCCCTACTCAGCCAAGCCAGCCTTCTGCCTCGCCTGCTCGACTTCCAGCATTTTGGGATGGCCTGCTCCAATTGGGTGGCTTTTTGTCCCCGCTGAGTACAATAAGATCACTGTGTCACAGAGGCTTTATCAGCCCACCTGGCTGGTTTGCGAAACCTTGCTGCCACAGCGGCAAAACCCTTTTGGTCTTCGGCAGAAGCAGGATTGAGCTGCCCAGTGTCTGCAGCATGGAAATTAATCAGCTCCTCAGCGTTGCTCCCGGTGTATGGTGATTTTTCACTCTTCTTTATTTCAAAAAGCTGCATCAAGGGCTGCTGTGCAATAGTAAACCTAAAGCAGCACAGAGCATGAGAAGAACATACAAAAACTTTGCAAATGACTTTCACTTTTGAAATGTAAATCCTTTATGAAATGTTGTGAAATTACAGCTCTTAATTTTGGTGTGTCCTTTTGGTTAATAATTGCTTTTGAAATGGTCCCGGCCTTAGATCAGGGGAACTTTGTTTTGTGTTACTTGTGAAAGGACAAGTTTTGCTCACACATAAATTGATAAATTTTTGTAAGAAAGATACAAAGAAACAGTATTGCACAGGTGTCGTGTAGATGTGCACATAAATGTGCACACATGTGAATACTTAATTCACATCATGAGCTGGTGGTTTTGGGGCTGCAGCAGCAGGACTTGCTGCGCCTCTTGGCGTCTCCAGGCAGCAGCTGCCATTTGCCCACTGTGGCAGCCCGAGGCCCACCCATCTGCTGGGGACCGCGATGGCGGGAGGGGGCTGCTGCAAGGGCCACTGCTCAGCGCCAGGGGCTGGCGAAGAAGAGGCGAGCGAGGAAAGGGCTGTCAGCTGCGCCTCTCCCTCAGGGCCCCGCGGTGGAGGAGCCACAGGGACATGGTGGATGAGAGGCACCAGGACGGAGGCTGAGGTGGTTGTTCTCAGATGGAGGCAACGCTGTGAGGAAAGAAGTGTGAGGAAACCGCCATTGGAGCTGGAGAGCAGCTGCCCCCGAGGCAGGAGGTGGGTGTGAGGTAGGGAAGGGCAGGGGTGGGAGGGATGGCGCTGTGGGTGCCTGCGGAGAAGAGCGGGAAGGAGCACTGCTGCTGCGGCAGCCACTGTGGTGGGCTCCTGGGGCTGGCTGAGGGCAGGGCTCCCTCAGAAGGGGTGAGAGTCTGGTGGTGGGGGTGACAGTGGGCGCCGCAGGCTGCTCAGGGTGCGACAGGCAAGTGTTCTCCCAGGGAAGGCCTGAGATGGCGGCCATCAGGGCGCAGTTCCACATGGGACGGCTGGCACGGCCCTGCCAGGATGGGCAGTGTTTCTGCGTGTGGGACTCGGGCCTGTGTGGGGTTCATCTGTAGCTTTTTATTAGCAAAGCAAAAACGTCTGTGAAATTCAAACATTTTGCCATCCCTCCAGCTTAATCAGTTCTATGGGCAATTATCTTAAGAACAATTACACAAGACGTTACCTCGGGCAAATCATATAAAATTAAAAGAAAGGGTACAGTGCCTTATTGTCAAATTTAATGTTCGTAGGAAGTTTTAAAATCCTCGGCCTTCTGGAATTTCTGTGGTTCAGTGTTTGTTCACCATACACGCCAAGGGTAAATGTACGGCAATCCCAGGCAGAAATAAATGTGACTGAATCGTACTTGCTTTCAAATAATTGCATTTATTTATGTCAGTTTAACCTCCTTTTGAAATGTCATGTATGCCTCAGCTAGATTAATGCATGTAAAAAAACAAGCCTCTGTGGAGAAGTGTTTTCAGTAAGCGATTTGTTTTGCTTGTAATTAATGGATTCTTACTTAAGGTACAAGTTATACATAAAAATAAACTAACTCTGAGTGGTAGTTTGCTGCTGTCATTCAAATAGTGGACAGTTGGGTAATTACAGACCATCAAAGAACTGCTGCACTGCTGATTATTATCTTTTAAGAATTTAGCAGCCTTTCATCATTCAAAGAAACTTGCATTGAAGACTTTAAATATATGTTATTAATAAAATAAACCTATCAAATGGTGTGATGGTTGGTATTTACAGCTCACACAGGAGAAGAAGTCACCTTTCCTTTGTTGTTTTGTCTGATACAGAATGCCATATTGTGAAATTGGTAGCCAAATCTCATTTAGCCCAGCGTATCTCTGTCTATACCAAGGGCTTCATTCTGCAAACATGTAAGCAGCTTAACTAAAATGAGATTTGGACTAGAGTTGGACTATGCCTCTGGAGAAAGTTACTTGAGCATTTGTAAGGCCACATCCTGAAAATGTCAGAAAATCCATGTGCACAAACCTTGTATGCAGACCTTTGAACTGAAAAGAAAAAGTTCCAGTGAAGGTGTTGGCAATAGTTGCATCTGCTCGGAACTCGAAATGTGTATAATTTCTAATACATTTTTTATGTATATACTTATTCCACATGTTGTTACGATTTGTTATTTTAAAATCTTTATGAATAATATCTTGATATGTATTTACAGAATTCCATTTTCTTAACTAAAAGAGTCACCAGCCACAGAAGTATTTTTCACAGTTGTGATTCTCTATTTATTTAATATCAAAATGAACAAAACATACATTTCCGTGGTCATTTTAGTTAAAAACTGGACTTAGGATGGAAATGATGTTATATATATCCTTTTTCCTCATAGAAGTAAACCCATATTTACTATATCCTAGGCTGTGATCTTTGTGTTGACTAGAATTAACATTTAAAGCATAATATTGAAAAATGTGTTTATGCACACAGTGGTGCTGGAAACAGTGAACGTTTTGTCTTGGAGGAGGAGTGGATGCATGCAGTGTAGAGCTGATTGTAATGTTTCCATCAGAAGTACTGCAGAGCTCATAGAGCTTGTCAGGATTTTGGATTCAAAATTGCTGTGCTCATCTGCCTATAAACCCTGTACAGATACCAGACACATTGTCTCCACTGAGGAGGCATCCACTACCTAAGTTGATCTATATAGTTTTTCTACCTTATCTTGTGTTTATATCAGAATGAAAGAGTCTGTCCTGCATCTCTCATTCCGAATACTCAACACAAGATTGGATTATTCAGCTGAATAAGATTTCCAGGATAGGGATCATAAACCTCTGTAAATAGAACACTGAAATTGTAAATATAAAACAAATGCTAAATATTGCACTCCTCAGTCGGTTTCATTGAGCCAAACTCTAATAATCATTAAGGCATGTCAAAAATATAGAGATACATGGTTTATACAAAAGGTCAGTTGCAGTCCGTGGTTATTTTTAATTCACTGAATTGTTTTCAGCAGGCATATCTGTATGTAGCATAATCTCCTGCCCATTTTCAGCAAAACAGCCCTAAGTTCATCATACATGAAAACAGAGCTGGAGGAAGAGGAAATGAACAATTTTCCAATTTATGCAATTTAAGAGAAATATGGGGGGGGCCTTTAATGACCATTGGCTGTACGAAATACAAATTATCTGTACCTATCAAGCTGCAAAGGCCTGTTGAAGATGGCAGAAATGCTGCTTTTAAGGGGTTCTGTAGTCTTGTGAGACTAGTTTTGTTATAAATCTGCTTGTATATCATTGAAATGGATAATGTGATTTGTAAAAGACTATATTTTTGTTGTTAGTATAATAATCCATTTTGATGTGTTTTAGATTGATGGTTTTAGCATATTTTAACAAGCTTTAAAAAATCCTAAGTTAAAAACAAATGAAAGGATTTCAGAAAATGAGCTATTTTAAGGTTACTTGACAATTTATTTGAGAATTTACTGAATTTAACAGTACAATTGTGTTGATTGTCTTAATTTTTTAGAAAATATTTACTATTTCCAGGTGCATTGGCAGACTCATGCACACCTGTTCTGGCGGGTTTTGGATGTTTTGGGGTTTTTTTAATAATCTGTGAAGAAGAAAAACATTAGAGAGAATCTGGAAATACCAATTGCATGTATACATCAGGAAAGCAATTGTTAAAGTGCTCTGAGTGTTAGCAGGATTTTTTTAAGCTCTTTAATGTTGTAATGACAAGACTAGGAAGGGCTAGAAGACTTAAAAATATGCTGTATATGAACATATGTTTTTCATATTTTGTATTTACACCTAGGTAATTGAGGGAATGTACAGTGTATTAACATGCCGTGTGATAAAACTGGAAAAGCCAATGGTACCGCAGTAACTGCTCGGCTGGGTGAAAAACTGAAAATGCCGGATTGTGTTCTTCTGAAAAATACATAGTTGTAACGTTGTGATGCAGGATAATCCAGAGTCTCTTCTGTAGCAACTGGGATGTGTTGCAGCGTGTGTTTATTAATATACCATTTTTTCTTATAGTAGAATTTTATATGTGTATAATAATTATTTGAAGGTAGCAAACATTTGCACGCAAACTTCAGAAAATCTAGAAAGGCTTTTTTGCAATGAAAAAAAATCAAGAAAAGAGAATGAATAAGGAATAATTGTAGTCCTTTCTGGCCTAGAGTGTTCCTGGGCGGGTGAAACGATGAGAGTTTACATGTTGGCTGACTGCTGTTGGACTTCTTCTTAGTGTCCTACGTCACGGCCTCAAGGAGAACTTTGGTATTGTCAGAATATGCTGCTGTGCACAGCCTGCACTTCCTTTTCCTGGGAGGATTACGCTGTGTGTGAGCAGCAGCGTCCTGTGTAGCAGTAGAGATGTCTGAGTGGAAGATCCCTTCCCCCAGGGGTGGCACATCTCAGTAAATGTTCTGGTCACTCAAGCGGGGGGCCAAGGTCTGCGTTCCAACCTAAATGTATTAAACTTCGGAGACATGACCTCTTCTGTTCTTATTTATGAAGTACTGCATGTGAGTCTCTATTTAGGGGCAAGTTGTTCTCATTGTACTCATAGAAACAGCCCTCTTGAAGCTGGTGAATTGCATGCATGTAGAAAGGGAGAGAGATTTAGCTTGTGTGTGTGTCTCTGAAATAGTTTGCAGTATAGTCTAATAATAATAGATAATAATAAAGTGCCTCTGAAGTCCCTTGTGGCAAGGACAATAGCAAAACAGGATTGTGGCTCCTCGTAACACCATTGTCCTGTCTTACCTTTTATGGACCAGCTTAGCCCTATTAAATGTACAAACAACAGCCTTTGCACACTGTATTCATCGTTTTAGACACATACCATGCTTTTGTTTTACCTTTGGTTTCCTTGGCACATGATGCTATAGGGAATTAAGATAAAGTGCAGTCATCTGTCCAGTTTCCTTCCTATAGCCATATTGTATATGAGACTCTCAGGCCCCACAGTGTTCTGTGGGAGATTATCCAAGAAAGGAGAAATCCTCGGTAGAAGCCATCAAATCATCATTGCCAGTTTGTAGCCGCCAAAAAGACCCTCACATTGCTTTCACTGTCAGTGCATTATTGATTAGCTTGCGAAATACTGAAGCTGTATTGATTGCAAATATTTAGGGATGAAAAAGGAAACATTGTCCTCGAAGGTATTTGCAGTCCTCTCTCCTCTGTTAAAGAGATCTTTCCTCTCTTGTATTTCTCTGGCTGTCTTCTACCTATTACATGCTGCAGGCTGATGTGCTCATCCAAGGGTACTGGCAAGATGGGCAAATGGCTGCCTCACCCTGCTGTGGCCAGTAGTCACCAAAAAACCGAGACACAAGTGAAGGGGAGCACTTAGATAAAGATTGCTTGATTGGTTTTGCACACACGTGCATTTGGACAGAAATTGTAGGAAGCAAAACTCATTTCCTATTTGCTTGTGCTTTAATTAATTTGTATTTAAAATTATCTTAATGGTCCAGACTGTCTAGGCCATGAGGTCTAAAACAGTCCTGCCAAACATAGCACATAACTGGTTGGTATTCTAGTCCCGTTAGACAACATAGCTGCTGGAATCCCAGTGCGTTCTGTCTCGATATTCACGGGTTCTCCTAATCCAGCTATAGAAATGCTGTGTGCAAAGGGGCTAAAACACAAGACCTGAGAAAAATTTTACCTTGTGGATCCATTCAGGTGAAGTCTGAAAAGGGACTTTGCAAATGAAGAACAGTAAAGTACACAACAAAGCCATTCCCTGCAAATTCAGCAAGTTACTTTTTGCTGTCCCTTCTCCAAGAAGTCCCTGCTTAGCCACGTTGGGACACGCAGGTGGTTTCTGCCTGGTTAGTGTACAGTTAGTTCTTTGCCTGGTACTTAAGCTGAAATCATTAACATGTGTCTTGTGTATTACCTGAATGAAAGGCGAGTTCACGGGTTATTATTGCCCATTTTTTCTCTTTGCTCCTGCACTTCCCTGTTTCGATTACAAATCCCCCTCCAGGCACAAAGCAAGCTGGACACCTACAGTGCAGCTAAAGAGTTATTTGTTCCCTAGGTGGACACTAATGAATGACTGCAGTGCTGCCCTGAGTGAGGGGGTCCCCACTATTAAAAGTTTAATAGAAAGATCTGAGAAGCTGGGGGCCAAGAGGAGGAGGAGGGGACAGGGAGCTGCGAGTAACTCACTAAGTGCCTTCGCTGTTTCTTTGCTGTAGAGGAGATTATACCAACCATTAGGACAGGAGCAACTGGAGAAAGGTCAGTTCCCTCTGCGTTCTCCTTTTGCCTTCGGTCTCACCGCAAGCTGTTGAAACTGCAAATGTATGTTGGTTCCTTTCCACTGTAAAATCTCGGAAAGCAGCAGCAATGTGGCCTGTCTTGAAAAATGAACTAATTCAGACTTCCTTTAACTTTTATGATTTTTTACCCTTTTGTTTCCCTCACTCTTCTTTGTTCTCTTTTTTCTCCCTAATCTGTCTCTCTCTTCTTTACTATCCATACTCTTATCTTCCTTTACCTCATACTTTTCAAGACTTGGCATTAGGATAGGTATATTTATTTTGGAGGCTTAAAGGTTCTTTTTTTAATTATTATTCTTTAAATATTCCAGCTCCCACATGAATTCCTGCCTATGCTTGTGATCATAATGTTTCATAGAACAGTGGAAATACTTTGTCCCTTATTTCAGCCGAGGTAGTATAAACTTCCTCAATTTTTCTCTCTCCCACTCAATTGCAGGAGAGTGAAATCTAGTTTTAGTTTTGCTTTTAGTTTTTAATCTAGGCCCCATTACTGGAGCATCTGTCCATGTCTGATACCACATGAAGAAAAAGGATGGGTTATAATCAGGAGAGAGAGATGTGTCCTTTAGTTTGTCTCTGCTGTGTATTACCGAGAATATTCTGAATATCTGTTAACAAAATCCTTATAGGGAACAAGATGAATCTCTTGTATACCATTCCTATTACAACTCCAAGAAAGAGGATTTTATTACAGGTTCAGGCCACCAATGTGTTTGGTATTCTGGGGTCCTGCAGGAAACTACTTGCATCGCAAGGGGCAGCCAGGAACCGCGATGTAATAAGCTTCCTTACACCAGAGGTGTTTGAGATAGTTAGAATTCTGCTGGAGTGAACCGTAACCATAGGAATTCAAGTTTGTTTTCATGGTGGCATATCATAACCTCCTTCCATTTTGGCAATAGAGTTCTAGGATTAGAAACCTCTGCTAATCTTTTGATAGCTGGTCATAAATGTAGCTGGAGAAACTAAAATATAATGGCTTCTCCATGATTCTTTGGACCCCCTGTATCATCTTTCATACAGATCTCTTCTAGAAGGCAATGCAAGAACATTTTGAGCCTGTAAATGCATCCTGAACAGAGCACAGATACCTGAATTTCATCCCTGATCTCTTTGAAACCCTGATTAAGAAAAGGCCTCCAGAAGTGGTGTTGCCAATACAACTTGTCAGCACCAGTTTCTTAAGATTGCTGCCTGGTCAAACACGTCAGATTCCTGTTTGGAAATATCTGGGGTGGATTCACAAAGCGTACCTGCGTTTTCCTTTCTCACTGCCTTTCCTTAAAACATCAGTGTTCTGGTTGAATTGTAGTACTTGGGCAGATGTAAAGCTGACTAGTGTGATCACCTGCAAAATAACTTTTAGAACTGAGGTAGATATTTTCTGGTGAAAATATTTCAGGGAGTAGTGTTTTCCTACACATTACAGGGACACAAAATTTGTGTTCTTCCTATTTTTTTAACATACAGTGGTTTTGAGTCAGCTCTAAAATTTGCCCTTCGCTTTTTTTCTTAAATTTAGTCTATTTAAGGAAATACTTTTATACCATGCTAGTAATCTGATTGTAATTCAAGTTAACACATGCTTTCATATTGCTCTGAATACAGTTGCTTTCCTGAACTGAGGCCTCTGTTTAGAACATAAATCTGATTCCTGGACTTCAGAAAATGCTAAAATAGGTTGCTGCTCCTGCAAACAGGCTGGCAATTCCTCTGCTTTCCTGTGTGTTCTGTAGAGACAACATTAAAGTTCAGTTGCATAAGATTCATTCTTATTTTCATTATATTCACTATTATTTTAAGAACTCTTAAGCATTCTTAGTAGGTGTAGTTCAAAAAACCTGCAAGGACAGGAAATTTCTCCCTTCCTTACGATGGTAATAAGAAGTGCTTGAGGGAAATGAGTGCTGTGAGAAGCACCATTATTACTCTCCTCAGTGTTATGCTCACTTCTTATTCCAGTAAAATTTTATTCTTTTCACTTTTTTGAAGCAGTACCTTAACATTGGGGGGTTTTGGGGGTTTTTCAGGGGTTTTTTTTGTGGAAACTATTAAACTGACTGCCATAATGATTGTAATCTTTTCAGTAGTCACTCAGAACAGAGAGATTGCGGGGAACTGCAATGCAAAATTCTCCTTATAGCATGTCGGGCGAGATCTGAAGATCAATTCTGAATGTAGCCCTCTCTATTTGGTGGTGGTGGGGGGGTGTTGTGTTTTGTTGTGGGGTTTTGTTTGTTTTGTTTTTTGGGGATTTTTCCCCCACAGCTGCAGACTGTATTCCAAATTACTGATAACAGCACCGGCTGTTCTGTAATTTTGTCACAGGTCACACCAAAACAACATTTTGTCTCTCCTGCACATAAGTGCAACTATAGGTTTCGTGATCCAGAATGAGGCAGCCTATGCCATTTCCTTTTGGCAAACAGGGTTATGGAAGTAGGGAGAACAGTGGACTTTCAGGTTACCCAACAGTCTGCGATTAGCAACACCCAAGATTTCAGGATTTTCTCATCTAGGTACAGCCTTCTTTTGTGTGACTTGCATTATAAGAGAGGCCAGAGCTAAGTGAACTGGAGAGGTCAGTAAAATACTATTGTTCAGTCTTGTTCTTTGCTTTTAAGGTAAGTTGATCCTATTTGCAGGGATGTCCTTCCAGTTATAACACTTTTCTGATTTTACTAATAGACCCAAGAATAGAAGTGTTTAGTTAATAAAGTCTTTAAAAAATACAGTAAGCCACTTTTCTATCTGAAAAATAGCAAATATGTATACAAACAACTGAATAAAAAATCCTCCAAATGCATTTTATTTGAAGAATGAAAGGAGCAGAAGTCTTGAAACTATCTATACCTGTTTCTTCCAACCGTTTGAATCCTTCTTCAGGAATAATACTTCCCATGGTTTGATGCTTGCAGCTCCATAAAGGAAAAAATTTTGTCATGCAAATATTATTCTCTGTTTTTAATAATTTTTATAGCAGTGTTGAATTATGTTAGTTGTCCATTTATTTTAATATCCCAAGTCTGGTAAGGACTAGAATCATGTTTCAGAAGGAAACACCAGAAATCTTTGAAGGTGGTAATTGCGCATGTACAGATTTCTGTTACAAAGTAAGCAATCAGAAATGTATTTAGGCAGAAACTGAGTAGCCACCCTGAAATTTTTTGTGACTATCAATTTTTGTAGTTTGGGCCAAGTTGTAACTTGAGAGCTGAAAAATAGTTGACCAAAAACTGCACACAGAATAATAAATAATTTAGCCGCATGTGCCTGTTGGGGGGTAAATGGTCCTTTCCTAAGAGAAATTGTAGAAATAAGAGTAGTTAATGAGTAATTTTGTGACACAAGTGGAAAGATTCTTTTGTTTCTGTTATAATCTACTGAATTGACTTTAGGAACAGATCTGGGTGAATAAATAGACTTATTTTTCTGATCAGAGGATGAGTATATAGTATGTTTATAAAACTCATAAACAATACCCATTTTCCCTCTCTGTCCTATATTGCCTTTCTCTGACATTCAGGAACCAAAGCCTATATCTGAAGAAGGTCACAGATGTCACTGCAGTGAACATTTAAGTTCATGGATCCCACAATAAAAATAAAATAATGTTATAAAATATTTTAATATTTTATATTATAAAATACATTCATATTACACAGATTACTGTTTTCATATATTAATGTGTAATATATTTATACACAATTATGTATTTGTCAAAATATAAGATAAAATATAATCAATAATTAGTGAATACAATAATGGTATTTAAATTATATACATGAAAAACTGGAAAAAATTAACCAACTCCAGATATGATCCACAAGAAATAGTGTATCAAGGAAGAGAGCTGTCCAGAAACGAACAAAGCACTGATAGGGAGGATGATTAATCTGAAGTAGCATCCCTTTCTGGTTTCTGAATGCCTTAAACAGCACTTGGCCTCTTCCTTTCTTCTGAAGATACAGTCAGAAACCTTCTCCTAAGGGCAGATGGCTAATCTTTTCCATTTACAGAGCAGTGACAGATAATGTTGCTCTCTGGTATGATGGCTCACTGGTTAGCACTTCAGCAGTCAGCGAAAGCCATCCATGGTCAGATCTTTTGCTGATCTGTGGGTTTCAAGCTGAACAGGTAGCATCTGCTGTTGTGCTTGTTATTTTTTTTTTTTTACTTGTAAGACTTTAAATGAAAGACTCTGAGATTCAGTGACGAAGAATGCTAAGAAGCTAAAGGTGCCAAGTGACATGATAGCCTCACCTGCCGCATTCTCACTGTCCAGATGAATAGACAGCCCTGGGTGTCTAATGCCAGGACCTGTGTTCCTCCCAGACACCTCAAAGCTAAGGCTTGTCCTATCAGCATGGCAAAGTCCCTTTTTAGATCTGGCCTCTAGACACTGATTTTGAAAACAGTCAAGTTTACATTCATTAAAACTAATGAGAATATTCCTGTGTATAAAGTAAAACATTTCAGGGCCCAAAATCCATGCCCAAATGTTCATCAGTCTATGGGTTAGGCCTTTGTTCAGACTGAAATCTTGCTATTCCCAGTAAATACCCATTTGCTTGTGCATAAAATCATAGGGTTGCTCGCTTGTCCTCCTACACAGAGGAACTAGAAGTGGTCCAGCCTGGTAACTGATTCTTCTGATGCTGAGAATAGCAGAGGGCTGGGTAGGAAAGCAGGACGCAGTGGGCATGATGCCCCAAGAAGCAATCTTTAAAATAATTATTTTAACTACTGTTGAGGACTTTCATTTCTTGTCTTTCTCCTCCATGTTTTAAAAGATGTCGATCAGTAAGGTACCAACAATATGCAATAACAAAATTGAGCAGTACTGTGATAATACTGACATTTATGTAGCTCTTCTCAAAGTATTGGAAAAACTGGAAAGGCTGAGCAGTGGACAGTGAGTGCTCAGCTCAGCTTAAAGTTACTCACCGGGCTGAGGAACAAAGTCTCTCTGTGTTGAAGAGCAAAGTATTGTACAGAATATGAGACCCGGAGCAACATCCTCTTGCTCTTACTCCTGAGGCTGCGGAAGACTCTCTGGGTTCAGGAGCGAGCTCAGACTTCTTGGTGTTGGGTGGGCAGAGTCTAGGAGGTAACCAGCATCTGCCTGGAAAGGAGTTAGCACTCGTCCTTGTGAAGTCGGTGTCATGTGCCTGCTCAACTCCAAAGGTGTGCACAGAAGAGACATCAGGCAGAGCTTTATGGAGCCACAGGAACAGCATGAAGCAACTGATACTCTACGACGTCAGAGAGATTCAAACACTATCAGTCTGTTAAAGAAAAGGGGAAAACATTGCTGTGGTTTGGATGTGAAAACTTTCTGCTTGGCAGAGCCATAGGTATAGATTTACTGTAAGGTAACGTGGGAAGCAGGTTTCGATAACATTATAGTAGGAACGTTCGATTTTCTTCACTGCTGTTTCCAGTCACTTCGAAAGGTAAATATATCTTACTTCCATACATGCAGAGGAGTGCTGCCTGTTTTCAACACTCTGCCTGTTCCCTCAGGTCACTTAAAATTAACTTTAAAATATATTAATAGGCAAATTTTGCGATGATATTTGGGAGTTGCATTTTGGCTGGCATGTGTAAGGGATGAATTAGCAGCAGCCAAGAAGAAGCTGTTTTAACTCTCATTTGTGAATTTATTTGCCAGAAAAAGAACACTGCTGTGAACCGTGATTTGGGGAATTAGTCTTTTCATATTGGCTACAAGAAGAAAACCAAAAAAAAACCCCGCCGTTTTCAGTGTTTTCTCGGTTCTCTTCGAGCATTTCTCAAGGCTCACTGTTCAGGAGCCGGTTTGTACGCGCGGTTCGGTACGTGGGGCCGCAGGTCGCCAGGACAGAGGCGGGGAGGCCGCGGGGAGCGCGGCGGGCACCGCACATCAGTCTCGCCGCGGAGGCGGTTCCTTGCGGGAGTCTCTGTGGCGCAATCGGTTAGCGCG
>NW_010330297.1:0-9536 GCF_000700745.2 Antrostomus carolinensis
ATTCTGTGATTCTATTGCCTGGAGTCACCAAACTCTTCTGCCACCATGACATCTTCAAGCAACCTCAATTCAAGCCTTGAAAGAACCTTGCAAACATTGTTGCTCTCAGGGGCCTGAGTTTGCCCTCAGTTCATCCCATAATATCCACAGTTTCCCAAGCACTGAGACAATATCTTTTTGGGTAAGAAAATTGAAAATTGTACAGTGCATCATGTAACCAGAGAGAATGAATTAAAAAGCAATTATGCAGATGCAGTTTAATACTGAACTCTATTTGATCACTCGGGTTTTTGTGCACGCAGAAATGCTGAAGAACTCTGACATTATACTATGAGATTAGGATATGATTACTGTGAGGAAGAATATTTAGTTAAATTCCTATTTACACATTCACATGAGAAATTTCTCAGGTACCTGAACAGTCACATTTTTTTGGACAGGACAAGAACCTTCTCAGATGTTTGGGAGGTGAGTCAGGTGAGACAGTAAAGGGCTTTTCTGTCAGGTCAGCAAGAAAGACCAGGATAAATCCTTCTCAGAATAAAGCCAGAAAATGGAAAAAAATGGGACATTTCCCAGCTCCTCTTATTCCCCAGTACATTGAGCCTAAGCATTTTTATTCTAGGTCAAAGACTGTCATTAGCACTATTCCACCTTTCTGCTTCTCCTTTTTCTTCACTAAAAGTGTGATTTTTTTTCCTGCTTTAAAAAAATAAAAATAAAATAATAAAAAAAATCAGGACAGCTAGTGGAATAGAAAGCGAGTCCAGAGAACAGATATAAATAGTTGTCCTTTTTTATTATTATTTTTCTTCAAAATGGAAAAAAAAATAATAATATTGAAGCTGTCAGGAAGAGCTCAGAGATATGATGAGAGATTGATCTGTGGTTGAAAGATAAGCTCTTCAATGACAGACAATCGGGAGCACGATTTCTTTAGTGGGGTGAAACAGAGCTTAGTAGATGACTAGATTACAGGTTCTAATTATTTATCAGATACTTGCTCATGAGTCGAGTAAAAAAAGGGCATAGCAAGTTCTAGTGGCTGAAAATTTAAGTCAGCAAAATTAGAACTGAAGTCAAGGTGTACATCTTTAATCATTAAGTTAAATCAACCTTCAGAACAGACAGCCAGTGGACATGATATATTTCCCATCATTTAGCCTTTTTAGGGGAAGATGATCTATTTCTCTATTTAAAAAAAAAAAAAAAAAAAGAAAAAAAAAGAAAAAAAAGAAAAAAAAAGTTTCTATATAGTTTTAGCAGAAATAACTGGGCTGGCTTCTGGGTATCGCTGAGGCAAAATGTCATACTCTGAGCTATGTAGGTCAGACAAACTTCTCAGAAGGGTCTTTTTTTTAGGTTTGAAACCAAATTTGGGTTGGTTTACTCTCTCATCACATCCCTGAAAGGAAATTCCTATTTGAAAGCATTCAGCTTTCAGCAGTAGCTCTTATTTTTTTACAAAGAGCGAAAGCTGTGACTGCCCTCTCCTCTTGGAGGATGCACACTGCAACCTTCTCCACTCTGCCTGCAACCACCCCAAGCTTCAAACTGCCTGATGAGACATGAAGTCTCGTACAGCCTTTTGTCTGTTAAAGACAGTGAGAGGTGAATGAAGACTTTAACAGTGCAGCTGTCCTCTAAACCACCACCCCTCTTGCATCCTAGTCCCCCTAAGGCCCCACTACTTCATCACAAGGAGTTTGGATGAATTGTCTAACAGTCTTCTACTAGCAGTATTCAGTTGACAAGCCACTAGGTTATGGATCTGTACCTGGAGTTTGTCATTACAGCACTGATTTAGAGGAGTCTCCATGCAGACATCCAAAGGAAATGAAGAATGAAAGAGAAATGTTCTGGGACCTGCAAACCACCAGACCCCATAGCAAAGATTGAGGGATGTGGTCCATGGATGATGTGCACCTGGAGCACAGTTGCAGAAGGATGTCCTCAAGGTTTAACCTCCTAGAACTCATTGTAACCTTCAGTCCCTAAAAGATAGTTAATTCTGGCTGGTTTTGCATAGGAAACCGTGTGAAATAAACTTGGTAGCCTCCAAGAAATAATGGTGGTGCAACACTATACGAAAAATACATGAACTCATTATTTTCCTCTAGTCTTCATGTTTCATTGACATTAGTGGATGTTAGCAAAAGAGTGCTAGAAGTACCCATGTTCTAGTTAGAGCATTAGGGAAGTTCAGTAATTGTCCAAAAGGTTATATTTCAAAACTGAAATGGTGAGTAAAGAACAAGTAGTGAACATGATGTCTGAAATGAAGCTTCTGAAGTCCCAGTGAGGAGTTTCACATGTAGACTTTTGAAAGAAACAATAGCTGGGGTGCTGGAAAGATCTTAAAAACAAGACTAGGAAAAAAAATATTAGGGCAGGAGGAGGAATGAATGGAAGTGGATGAATTTCTGCCAGGAAGTAACACACAAAAAAGCAAAGGACCATCTGTGTCCTCAATTAACCAGCCTTTGTTGTCTTCATAAAATACTTTGTGCTGTGGTATATTAGTCTCAGAAATCCAGAAAAAGTATTTATACACATAATTCCTATTTAAGGAGTTAAATCTCCTTTGAAATCCTTTGTCTGGTAAATACTTCTGTGGATCTGAGCCTTCTGGCACTAATCTAAGAGAGGGAAAAACAAGAAGCACGTGTGATGCTGCTGTGCAAAAGTACACAATGAAGGATAAACTAGAAGGGAAATACTGAACTATCCCAATGACTTCGTAGGTGATTTGGGATAAGGCAGCTGGAAAAGTCATCATGGGGCTGCATTACACCTAAGTGAAGGAAGAACCTCATAAAATCAGGAATCCATGAGGTCCCGTATTTTGACACATAGCCTACCCCCTCTATACACAATAAGTACACTCTGACAGGATTTAGGACTGCCCACTGATGGAGGTGGAAGCAGCTGTGAAAGAGGAACTAAATTGTCCAAAGGCAAATTTTTTTCTCTCTCTGATGCAGAATGAGCTTTAAGCCACCTACCTGCCATAAAACCATCTCCTTTCACCACTGGTGTCCATACTGTGGACAGAAATATGCTGCTCCAAAAGACCAAGGGTGAGACCTACTCCTTACACCAGAGGGACTGCAACCACACACAAGGTGAGGGTTAGGCTTTCTCCTATGCAATGGCCTCTCTGATCTGCGCTACCACAGCCCTGCAGAAGCCCTCCTTGATAGTAGGTTATCTGCTCTGAACCCCTCCATGGGTTCAGCCTTGCTCTACACTGGGAAGAGTTGCCCATCCTGGGCTCTCCAAAGACAAGAACTGTACCTGGAAAAGTAAGGAAAACCCACAAAACCTTGACTCAAAGAGTATCTTTTGCCCAATCAGGTTGACTGCAATTTGTGGGACTATGTTCAGTGTAGTTTTCTGAAACCCTCTCTCTTTCAGCTCATGCCTGTTGGACCTCACTTCTTGTCCCATGTTTGTACAGAACTTTGCACAACAGGAATCTTGTCCAAGGTAGCCCTGAGGCCACCTAGTAAGAAATAATTACTGCAAATCTGTCTCCTTACCATATTAATCATATCTGTACCTACCACATCTCTCTTAGTACAGCACAGCTCATTATAAGTAGTCAAATGCTAATAGCTTTCTAACGGAAAAATGAGTTACATTGATAATGAGTGTCAGACCAAAAGAAATGTGAGATTCTGGCATAAGGAGGAATGACTGTGATTTACAATCTTATTCTGATCCTATAAAGCAGGTGAGTCTTCATCAGGAGAGAACATTTCCCCCCAGCTTAACATACATATAGTACACAGCTAAAAGATTTTATGGAGACCTTCAAAACTGTTAATTTTTCCAATTTGGTTGGAGGAAATCTGAGTCTATCTAATTGCCATTAAAATTTTGATACTCGCCGTGAAAAATACTTTTCCTAGCATACGAGAATCTAATTAAACTGGCACATTTTAACCTTATTTCATTTTGAATGGTGTAATGCTGAGCTCACTAATTTGCAAAACTAATGAGAATGTTCTGACCCAGAGTTGCTTTTCACAGTGTCAGTTTACCCAGCAACTCTAGGAAGATGGGGCTCTTTATTTTTCTTTTTTACACTATTTGATTTGGATGTGGTGAGCTCAAACTCCAATTAAAAACCTGCAAAGCAAAAAGATTCCGGAATTCTGCAGAAACATAACTAAGTTTTCAAAGCCTTCATAAAAAAATGTTTCTGGAAATCCTTCTTTTTTGAAATCCCTCCTTTTTCTGAAAGACACACTATGGAGTTTCATCCAAGTCCTAGCTTTTTAAGTTTTAATTCAAGGGTGGGAAGAAGGAGGAAGAAAAGCAAAGCATATATATCGCTGCATGAAAGAAATAAAACTAAAGATTCATACAAACTACAGATAATTTGTAATTTTCCTTTCCCTCTGAGTCATCACAAAATACATCTCAGAATTCACTTTCTGCTGCAACTTTCCCTGGTTTCCTAGTTTTCTTTTTTAAATGTTGCTGAAACCACACCCTGTCATGTGTGTACAATGCTCCTTTCACATCTTCCTGAAAAAAAATATTCCCCAAACTCCAATCTTTCTTCTATGCCCATCCCTATTCCTGTTGATTCACACCTTCTCACAGTGTGATCCCACCTGACCTCCCCAGTATCTTACTATAGGAGTAACTGATTGGTAGGAAAGCAATGCTGAGGAGCAAGGTAGGAGCGTGGGATGTCCAGCTCTATGCAACTTCCAGTGGTCACTTTGCTTGCTTTTGCCTAAATCTATCTACTTCAAAGGTTGTCCTATTTTTATATGCCAGAAGTTCAAGGAACAAGGTCATGTCTACATCAGAGAGAGTATCATAATGGTGGCCACCACATCAATGCTGGGTAGGTCGAGCTGGTTTGCCCCTGCAGAACCTTTTCTCATGACCAGCTCAAACACCTTCTTATCGCAACAGCTCTGTTCTTGCAGGAATATTTCTTATGGGTCATCGTTGTTTTGTCTGACATCTAGCATCGTCTGACTGTGCACAATCTCTCCCACAGCAAGGGAGAGACTGAAAGAAGATGGTGATGGCTTTCAAGAAGCTTCAACCCTTGCAATTATTGTTTGCATTTTGCAGGCAAAGTTGTGAAAGTCACACCACAGAGTAGCTGTCTTTCATCACCCTTTTCATTCCTACTGTTCATTGCAGATGAATAACTTCTCGAGCTGGTGGAAGGGCATTAAACCAGCTTGTGGGAATCACAAAGACCAGAAAGAAGGGAAACCTCATCAATTCCACTCCTAATTATGTGATGTATTTTGGTCCTTTATTTTATTCCTTCTGAGCCTGAAAAAAATCCAAGTCAAGCAGTGTAGTTTTCTCTGCTTTTTGGCTCCTTTGAAGTCTGGAAAATTGAGAAGTCATTTGTACAGTACTATCAGCACTCACTTGATTCCTTTCTCCCCTATTGCCATAAAGTGAGGCAGATATTTTCCCTAAAAAGAATAGTCTTTTTTACAATGCTCTCAAAAGATGCCTTTTGTGTTGTTGCTTTGCCAGAGCACTATGAGTTGAGTTACTTGAAGAAAATTTAATTTGAGTAATGTCCATCTGAAATTGTTTCATCAATATTGAAGTGTTTCACAGGACTATTTTATTTTCAATGATTTTTAGTGATTTTTTTTTTTTTTTTAAGCAATAATTTCAGACGGAATTATTTTTTCTTTGGTGCATTCAGATGTTCCCATTTTGTTTTAGCTGTACATTACATTGTATCAATCATACAATAATATACATATTATAACATTGGAATGTTTCTTTTCAGGCCATTATTGTGTTTCTGAATTAAGTTTTCAAAGTCTGTTGCAGTTAGAGAAGGAAAAAAGTTATATAAAATTTTGAAGAGTATAGAAACCTTTCAGCCAACAGTAAATGGGAGCATAAAGAAAAATAGGAATCCAGAATGCGATTCATTTTGTGCAACTTTAATCTAACATCTCAACTAGTCCTCTGTGTCAGTGGAGAGAAATAAGCTTTTCTAGACAGTTCAGTTTGTATTATTTTCTGTATCTAATTTAAGATAAGCCAAATAATTTGCAAGGAAACTTCCATGGACGTCAAATGGGATTAGTCCCTTTCCTAAATCTGCTGATGAACAGACTCCAGGCTAATATCTCTGGAGTTGCACCAGCTGGGACCTCAAATGCTACAAGTACACATCAGACCTGTTATTTCCTCTAGCAAGCACGGGCATGAGCAGTGCTTTCTATAAATGAATTCGCATGCAGAAATAGCAGGAAAGACATTTCTCTGCATTTGCAGTGATCAGGCTGAAAATCTCTGAGGCAGGATACTCTACTGGCAGGGGACTAATATCAACCCAGATTGATTTTCAAAATGCTCAGATAACTTTCCTTTTATCCTTGCCTCTGTTCCTCAAGAGAAGGGAGCAGACAAAGGTAGCAGAGTGCAGCTCTGAATATTTGGCCAGGGAAACTGGCAGCATCGAGAAGCTTTTCATAGACCTGAATGTTCAAGTTGGATTTGGCAAGTCCTAATCACAGCTGAGTCTGACTTCATCCTTCACTGTTAGCAGTGGCTCAGGAAAACAATTTCAGGCAATAGGCTGTCAAGAGAAAAAAAAAAAGAATCATAAAATATAAGAACATGGGGCTGGAAGTAACCTCATGGGTCAACATTTGTAAAATGACTCATTCAACAGCAATATGTGGGAGGAAAATGATGCACCGATGGCAGTGTTATAAAGAAGCATATTGAGGGCCACTAATTTGCCCCAGACAGAAACATATTCAAGCAAGTTAAATAAAATCTCTCTGGCACTAATTAAACTTTGACCTGATTTTCAGGGATGAATTTTAATTGCAGTACACTGCATAGCTTTGATTTAATTTCCTTCTGTTGAATGCAATTGCATTTAACCAAATCACATTGCATCGATTGTTGTTTGTTTTGAGTGAATACTATTTATTTCTTCTGCAGCAAATTATTTTAAATGAAATTCCTGGAAATGCATTTAACTGTGTTGCAGTGAGTCAGATGGAATTAGGGCAAGTTGAATGCAAAACCACTGAAAACAGATCTGAATTAAGTTGCATTTTATTTTCTTAAATTTAATGGAACTGTGAATTGCATTTCCAGTGAAGCAAGGACAGGGAGGAAAGGAGAGCAAAAATAAAGTCTGAAGGGAAATCATCAGAGAAGGTAGCAAGCTGGAAGCAACTGGACAACAGGGAATAAGGAACTGAAAGCAATAGCACTATAGAAGTGCTGGAATACGTTAGAGACACATATCACACATCACACTAAACCGACATAAGTACTTCCCTGGCTGTCTTCAGTAGATCAAACCCACCTCCATCCACCATCTGATGGTACCTCGCTCTCCTCAGTGGACCTTTCAAGGATGCAGTCATGCCAGGCTGCCTAGTATCTCATGGTGTGGGGAGGTTTTCACAGTATCTGCACAAAAGCACTATCCTTGAGTGTATTCCAGGAAACTGGGTCAAAGATGAGATGAACTTCTCACAGGTATCTCCCTATCCAGAATCTGCTCTTTCAAGACTTGGATTTCCCATGGAAATTCATTGGGAAGCAATGAGAATGAATCACACTTCATCTGCAGTGTGCCAAGGAGGGAAGTGGCAAGGAAGGGATGGAAATATAACAATTTCTTTTTGCATACGGGGAAACTCTTGCAAAGCTCTCATGAGGTTACCTGAGAAACAGGAAAAAAAGTGTAAAGAGAACTCAGGGCTGTCTAAACTCGGGGTTAAACTTTGTATTTTGCTATAATTGATTTACATACCATCTCTTTCCAAGTACTTTCTGGAATTGGTGTTAATTGCAGATTTCAGAGGGATTCGATGAACAAGTCAATCCCTGCTGATCATTCTTTCTCCTATCTGATATTATACTGGTAGAAAAAAGAAAAAAAAAAAAAAACAGTCAATACACCTTCTTAAAACAGAGTTTGTCACATTAATGCCACGTCATCCTGAACAGACAGTCACTGGAAAGGTCATCTTCTTGAAGCAAATTAAAATCTTTGTTTAATGACTAGAGCACAGTGGTGACATTAGGTTATAAGCTGATGTGATATCTTCCTATCTAGAAAATTGTGGGAACTTGGATTATGATCTGTGGAGCAGAAACCAGACATGAGCTTCTAGTGACATCTCAGCTAGAGGAAGCAGGGCAGCTGAAAGCAGAATGACTGCAGCTGGAGACCAAGGATGTCAGCAGATACCCATGTTAGCCTGATGCTTCCCAGCCTAGAGGAGGTTGAGAGAAGGCAGAGAGGTTTGCAAGAAAGTATGGAATTTATCTTTTTTTTTCTTTCTTTCTTACCTTCCATCTGAGCAGAGAAGCGCAAAACCAAGAGGAAAAGTAGAGGCAAGAACAGCAGAAATGATGCAGAGGTACAGTTTTACCTTTCAACCCCCGAGACTCTCTGTGTTGATTTCTTCACCCATTTCTTTGTCTTAGAAACAAGGATAATGGCATGTGGGGAACATCAGTGTCATCAAGCCTCCAACTGACCTGTCTGGATTCCGGGGCTGGGTCTTCCTGCAGTAACAATGGGGAGGGCTTTGAGTCCTCTGGAGAAACCTACCTCCAACAGGTGTGGAGAAGTCTCCAATCCTAATTCAAAGAGCAGATAGACAGGTGATTTATCTTCTGCTGATAAAGTTTCTGTTGTATATCAGCTAATTAACTGTTTTGTTAATATATAAATGAATTGGGCTCAGCTAGTCTTCCAGAACCACTTACTGCAACAAAGATATCCATCTTTGGGTGGGATGGAGTACAGCCACACATCCACATGTGCACACTTCTTTGCAGTGATAGTGTTTTCTACCCACCTGAGGTAAGACTGGACACTGTTTATATCATAACTTCACCTTTGTTAAGTCAATTTTTACATGAGGCAGGAAAGAGGAGTTTTGAACTCTTCCTATGGAAAAAGTAAGTTTTTGTTTGTTTGTTTTGTTGGGTTGTTTTTATTCTTAATCTCTCTGGAAATACATTCTTCTGAGGCACCTAAAACATTTATAAACTGAAACATGTATTTGAGAACAGGACCTTTCAAGCTATGGTAGAAACCTCTGCCCACCAGCTGGAGAAATGCCTCTGTTCACCAACAGCCATGAGAAAATTGCCTGGTATTGCAGAAGGTATCCATGAGCTAGCTGCTCATGATATGGACATGGATGATGGTTTTGGAGTTGCTTCCTGCTTCCACCATCTGAACAATACCCACTTTCTCCAATAGATCTCATATCTAGTAAAGAAGAGGAGCGATTATATTACCTTGAAATCCAAAATTGGCAGACCATGTTCCTTTGCCATCTGCCAGTATCAGGTGAGAACCAGACACCTCTGCCAGGATTTGCAGACACATTTCATTAGCAGAGAGTCTACAAGAAAGCAGCTAAATTGAAATCTATGTCATGATGTTTCAAAAGCTTCAGGAGGCTTTTTTAAATTATTATTTGCTGTGGTCAAACCTTTTCTCTGCCACTTTGTTCCTCTTCATCAGATTAATTGCTATG
>NW_010330297.1:9550-11726 GCF_000700745.2 Antrostomus carolinensis
GGGGGGGGGGGAAGTGTAGTCTGCATTTCTTACAGTTCAATTTGAGCTGTGTGATTCCTAAACAGGAATATTTAGTGGTTGCTCATAAATTTATTCAGTTAGAATTATTTTTATATATATATATGTGACATCTCCTCCTTCTCTACCCTTTTCTTCTGCTATGGTAGCATTTCTGCTTAAAACCTGCCAGTTCTGACAAGCTGTATGTCACAGGCAAATAGAGGAAAAAGTTCAGCCAGTCTCTCTTGTCAGCAAAGGGTGATCCTCCCTCCTTGCCCAAGCATTACTCGTTAGCTTCTCTGTGTTTAATTCTCCCATTTCACACATTGTGCCAATTTTGGAGTACTCTAAATGTCAGTGTAATATAACAGTAGCAGTTAATATCATAATTAAGTGCAAAGCTTAAGGGAGTAGGAATCATAGAGCAGCAATTCATTAGTAACGCTTCTTTATTTCTTGCTGGTAAACAGAGTTTCTCTCTGTACATCTTAGTTTAACGATGAAGAGACTGGCCCTCATAAAGTTACTGTTTAACCCTGAAAATGAGGAAATATGACATGAGAACACTTGTTGCTTTCATTTCCATTTGGCCTCTCAGAAGTACAGTCTCTGAGTAGCTCCCAATTATATCTTTTCCAGAGCTCCTAGGAGATAAACAACCTTTCTTGTCCTCAAATTTAACATTAGACATAGTACCCACCTGAAGCCAAAGCATCACTTAAAACCAATTTACACTCAAAGAGATGGTCAAGGCTAGTCAGAAAGACTTGTTTATCTACAACATTCCTTTAACAAAAAAGCTTCATATACCCAAAAGCTGTTCTTTATGCAGAAAGCTTGGTAGAAGAACAACAGCAACACCAGCTTTGGAGTCAAATCCCAGTGGAACCAGCAGGCAGGCAAACAGATGGTAGGAGCTAATTTTGTTTAAATAATTAGGAATATTAATAGAAAAGTTGTTAGAATAGGAGCATTAGAGGACATGGATAGATGCATGGATGGCTGCATGGATGGACAGACACAGAGAGATGTGTCTAAATTAAGAAAGATGTTACCTTCTTTCTGGCCCATGAGCCACTACTTCACACAAAAGCTTTCTTTTTTTTAATGTGCCAGAGCCTCTGCTTGATGACATCTAAACTCTGCCTGCAATGCCATCTTGGATACATATAACAAAGATTTCTGTCTGACATTTTAAGAAATCAAGCAAGGAAATACTTAAAATAGTCCTCTTTTTTTTAATTAAAAAAGAATTCATTTGCATAACGAAGGGAGCACAAGGAATAAATGAGATTTCTTTGTGTACATCTTTGCACATTGCGCAAGCTTTGCTTTTCCAGCCCTCTAGTGGAAGTGCTGCTAGTAGGAGGAAAAGTTTCTCATCTTGATACAAACAATATTTGATAGGATCTGCCTGAATTGCCTTTTCAGCACACATTGCAGCTCCTTCCCACTTCTTACCTCCAAAGCTATGCCAGAAAACTTCACAAAGAGATCTTGGCTTTATGTGTTGGTGAGTTGCACACTCATAGTGGTTGTAAAAGACCTTTAAGATCATCTAGTCCAACCATAAACCCAACACTACCAATTCCACTTCCAAACCATGTCCCTAAGCAACTCATCTACCAGTCTTTTAGACACCACCAGGGATGGTGACTCCACCACCTCCCTGGGCAGCCTGTAACAATATTTGACTACCCTTTCAGTGAAGTTTTTCCTCATATCCAATCTAAACCTCCCCTCGTTCTATTGCTTGTTAACAGGGAGAAGAGACCCACTCCCACCTCTCTACACTCCCCTTTCAGGCAGTTAAAGACTGTGATAAGGTCTCCCCTCAGCATTCTTTCCCCATTCCCTTCTGCAAGTGTGCATCACCATGATTACACGTGTCTTATGGATCCACGTGCATGCCAACATGAGGATGTGTTAGCAGGTGAGTCCATGCAGCTGAGTCCATATGAAAGGCTGGATGATTTAGGATTAAGCAAAACTCCTTGTGAAGTTTCCTATAAACCTTTACTAACATCTGTTCTTGGGAGCAGCACTATGTAAAATAGTTTTTATGTTTAATCTTCTTAGAAGTTATACTAAGGGCCTCAGTAATAATTAGAATATAAATATCTTTTATAGAGGCTGCAAAATATTGGTGGGGGGAGGGGGAATATGTAAAAAATTG
>NW_010330297.1:11749-18906 GCF_000700745.2 Antrostomus carolinensis
GTAGGGAAAATCAAAAAATTAGTTATATGATGAGGAGGAAACATGGAAAGAATAAAAAATCAAAGGACTCTGCTTCTAAGTTAATAGTGTTGATGGATGAAACACCACTGGCCTAACACTTCCCATCTTGTTATGCCTCTGCTGTAAGGCAAACGGAGCTTGAACAGCCTCCCTCCCTCAGAGAGCAAATAAAAGAGATTTAGTTCAAACAAAAGCTGCTGAGGACAAACAAGGGGAAGAGATACAATGGAAACTGGGGAAAGAAAAACAAAAGGAGATAGACAGGCAGTGTTAAATGAACAAATAACACGCTGGCAGAGGGATACTTGTGCAGGGGGTAATTACCAGGAGAAGAGGGAAGGAGGAGTCTCTGAACCGGAATGGCAGCCAAGAATTGACTTTGTTGAGAGAAACAATTGTCCCCAGGCCATCCTGCTTCAACTTCATTGTGAGATTAGAAGCATCACCTGAACCTGCCAGCGCCTCCCTCCTTCAAACTTACTCCCTGGCCAACTTTTTCCCTTAACCTGGGGCTCCAGTTGATTTACATGAAGGCAGAAGACAAGGGATGTTTGGTGGCTTTCTGAGCAGGGAATGTAGGCAGGACTCCCTTCTGGTCTCAAACAGTCCCTGATCAGCCCTGAAGCTTATGGAAAATTATTGTGTTTAGATTCAATTCACCTCACTGTGTTTCCTCCCTTTATTGTTCACTGGCAGCATATGAATAGTCTAACACAGCTTGTGTATCAGAAAATTGAGTTTACATTTTTTTCTCTTATAAGCCATAAAAAACTCCAACTGTTATGAATTTGCTTTTCTCCGCTTCTGCCTTATCACTCCATTTCTTCAAGAAGTACAATTCACTTTGCATACAACCTCTAGATTTTTGTCTTTGAGCAGTTTCACTAGACAGCTTTACAGATAAGCAAGCAGAAGTGGGTGAAAAACAAATCAGTCACAATTTACTCAGGCCTGAGAGAGAAAGAGAGAACAGGGGAATTACAGAGTTTCAACAGTAAGCTGAAGACCCACACCTCAATGGGTGCTGGTTGTCTATGTCTGACAGATATGGCATGATAATTTTCCACAATAATCAGTAAATGGCCCAGGTGACGTCTGCTGTTGCCTTTTCTTCTAGGAGATGACAATCTTTTCTGAGGTTCACTTGTGTACTCAGGAGTGCAAACACACATGGATCCATGCAGTGAAAACTTGAGGGGACCTTAGTGTATCTCCACGAAACATGGGAAAATTACAGAAGCAGAGGGATGACACTCATGGAGCCTGAAAGAAACTGGAAGAAAATTACTTTGGAGGTTAGGACCAGGTCTTTGCTCTCACTCTTGGTGAAAAATGTGGGTAACTAATAAAAGTAAAGAATTTAGTTATACTGTCATAAAACCCATAAGAGAGTGGAACAAGACCTTTCCTCCCAGATTATTCATTTATTTGCTGTGTAGCTGGTAAATAAGAGTGCCCATCAGGAACTCCACAACAGGAGGACTCATACAAGACATCCATAACTCATTGAACCAGGAGTTTTATTTCTTCTCAGGCCTTGGGCTGGACTCCAGCCCTCACAGAAATGTTGGTGTAACTCCTCAGAAGCTGTTGAGGCAAAGTCAAACATAAAGGGACATTGGTAGGAGTTCCTGAAATGGTGGACCTCAGGTTTTTTTGTGGAGAAAAGAGAGAAGAAGGAGGGAGTCCTTACTCATTCAAAGAAGTCCTGAGGAATGCTCAGTTGTTGGAATGGAAGCAGGGGATGAAATTTTATGACTTTCTGTGCTTTGGTGATGATGATGATGGAATGATATGATGTCACTTGGTGAAGTACAGTTTTGGAGGACTTCAAGTTGCTGAGAGACTCAAGTTGCTGGTGGGGAAAAAAAAAAGTTTAAATTAAAAAATTAAAAAATTGAAGTGCCTGTCAAGAAAGGCTCTAGGAAAGGTCTCTGGGAAAGGTTTGAGGGATCTAATTATTCTGCTGAGGGCTCTTGCTTCCACTTTCCCTTTCTGTGTCACTTCAGACACACTAGAGACTGGATTCTACCATGCAGACAACTCAGGGAAGTAGGATAACAACTGCCTTTTTCTAGTCCATGGAGAGTTGATTTGTTACAAGGTATTGAAGACATCATCCCAACACAAGAAATTAATAGGATTTGTGTTTGAAATGCATATTTTATCCACATGGAAACACAGAGGTTAGAGTCTAGGCATTCCAGACAAGTAAAAAATACCAAGAATTATGTCTGAAGAAATAATATTGCTGATAAGGACATATTGACATAGCATCATTGCTGCAGGTGTTGTGTGTTTCAGAGAGCAAGGAGTCTTGTTTCATTCCACCAAACATCTGGCACATGCCATGGTCTGTCTGCAACACAATATGAAGATGGGAGTTACAGGGAGGAGGAGGATGTTATCTGTTTCTACACACACAAACACACGCTAAAATGCACCTATGAATTTTCCCATTGTCTAAAGAAAAATAGTCCATAGTTCAGGTTGCTTGGTTGACATGCAGAGCCCAGAATTACTGCAAGCTCAATGAAATCCTTCTTTTTAATTGTTAATTGACAATATAATTACTGAGGTAGCTTCCCTCTGTGTAACTGTCAGGCATTTAAAAACCAGGGCACCGTGTGTCACTAGCACTCATCAGGTCTGTTTTCTCAAACTGATCTGTGTCCAGGCAGGCTGTAAACAGTAGCTAATTGGCATCATTAACTTAAATACTAATCTATCCCAGCAAGCCAGCTCAGAGTTTGTCAACAGCCTAATAAGGGTGAAAGATGTTTTGCTACCAGTTCAGAGCAACAGTGCAGATGCCACAGGTGTTGTTTTTTGTTTTTTTAAAATTCCTTTCCTTTTTTGTTTATTTGTTTGTTTGTTATCAGACTCTCTCTTCCCCATTGTTCTTTTGGTGTTACAGACACTTTCTTTGGTTTTACTCTGAACCATCTCTCTATGGATCTTCTGTTCTTCTCCATCACATCTTTCCTTTAAATAAGATGCTGATGTTTTGTACTTCTGTGTCAGGGCTCCTGAAACAAGAGTTTAATTCCAATCTCAGCACTCAGAAACAAGAGTTTAATTCCAATCTCAGCACTTGTTTTAAAGATGAAGATTTGCCCAGTGCAAAGGTATCAGCTTGTTCACAGTCTCTGATTCCACTAAAGGGACTGGGGGAAATGACTCTCTGCAAGGCAGACAACTCAGAATGTTGGAGAGCAGGGAAACATCAGGTCAAGGAGTATTCTCCAAGAGATAACTGAGAAAAACTTATAAGCTGTGTGTTTCCTTCCTTTTCTCTCTGACAGTCCTGCCCAGGCCAAGACTGGGTACAGCACTCTAGTGTTGGAGATATTAAACAGCTGTTTGAACATTGTTCTGGGCAACTTGCCTTAGATGGCCTTTTCTGAGCAGGGGGGTTGGACAAGATAATCTCCAGGGTTCTCTGCCAACGTCACCCATTCTCTAAGCTTGTGACCACTGCTGATGTCACAGCTTTATCTTTTCTTCAGCAGCACAGTGATGTAAGAGACTGGGCCGCTGCCCCTTTGCTTCTCTTACCCATCTTCAAACAAAGCTTCGTCAGGCTTAATTTAGTAGTGGATAAAGTGATGGTGCTACATACCTTTCAGCAAGGCTATCCATTCTCAATCCAGAAAGGAGAAGTTAGTTGGAGAAAGGAGAAAGTGTAGCTTGAGCCCCAGAGAAGTTGAGGTCTTCATGTCACTTTTGGTTGATGTCTCATCTCAGAAAGGACCAAAAAGAACTTAGAGTAGTCATGTACCTCTTTCTTTCTGCTCTCCTGTATCTCTGATAGGATAAACTGGATTTTAGTAAAAGAAAAATTACTTGCTGACTTGTCACAGACGACTATGAAAGAAATGCTGACATTGATCTGAATGGAGTATGGTTGAGAACATCAGGTGTGGAGGTAACAGAAGGAGAAAAGGTCAGGAGAAGGGCTATAAGAATGGCAAGTATTGGTGAAACCTAGATTACCAGGACATGTAGATCTCAGCTTTAAACATGCAGTTTCTCTGGAAACCCACATCAAGAGATAAAGGAGGGAGTCAATAATGATGACTTGGATCCTTATTCACCTCACATCCTGCAGAGGACAAAAAGGTATGTCTAAATCCAACATGTGGTCATCTACCTAAGAAGGACCCAGGAGGTGAGAGTTGTGTGTTAAGACTGAAGTCCTTTGTCTTCTATGTCATCGTGGTCATGGCAGCTGGATGCAAACATCTGTTTCTTGTATTCTGGACAGTTTATAGGGATAAGATGCTTTTGTATATGTCTATGTAAGAGTGTAAATGAGTAAAATGACTTCTTGGTTTTTTCTTCATCTTTCTTCTCATCTTGAGCTTTTTTAATAATTACAATCTAATAACTCATACTTGAGAGCACCATTCATGACCTCTAATTTCCATCTGGAAAGAGGAGGACACGAGTACGGCAGAGTCCATACTTCTTTCCAAAACCTTTAGGCATTGATAAAGGCTTCAGAAAACTCATAAGAACACCAAGTAAACATCCATTTTGTGAACTGGCCACCAACTATGAGTGCCACACCAGTCCTTCACTATGACTTTGTGGATCAAAGTCTCCGATTCAGTTATGAAATCAGTTGCTTTCCTCTTTAACTTGAGGCATTATCTGCTCTTCACTGAGCACCCAAGCTCACTGACTATATATAGTTTATTCTCATGGTGCTGTATTGAAAAATGTGTCCGCATACCTATTTCCTGAAGGCAAATCAAAACACAGAGAGCTGCTTGGTTACACAGGGTGTCTTTCAAACCACTAAAAAGTGAAACCACAAATCCCAGAGTATTCAGGATGTATTCAAGTTTATTTTAAATTCACTAACTCAACTATCAGAGTATTAACTGAACCAAGATGGAATGAAGCATGAGCTAATTTATCCTTCTTGTGGGATTTTGCAGATACTGTTAGCTTTGTGCTGCATGGCTGGTTTAAGCCAGCTTTGATATCTTTGCACTTGTGACAGTCCTACAGCTTTTATCTATTGCTCCATCCAGTGCTCATCCATCTCTTCTTCAAGGCAGGGCTGTGACCTTGGAGACCTATGCAGCAAGAAATTAATTCTATTTAGGATCTTTCCTGACATTTCTTAAGGCAGCTCTCCCTGTTTCAGCTGAATAGCCCTCACAATGCTGAGGAATCAGATTTTTATTTCAAAAAATCAGTAGAAGAGCAGAATAATAGTAAAACACAATGGGACATCTTACACTAAGCAGAGTAAGAATGGTATTTATGCACCGAGGGAAGTGAGTATGTAAGTGGTTGTTTAGCCAGCTGGTAATTCTGTCAATGCAACTTTCTTAATGATAATAATAATATTAAAAAGAATTAAAAAAAAGTAATAAAGTGAGGAGTTCTAAATTAATTGTTCATGCAGAGTAAGAAAGAAGATGATGGAATTGTGTTGCTGTCTTCCTTAAAATAAGAAAAAAACCCAAGCAATTTTGAAATTTAAAGTTTGGTGGAGATGTTTGTTTTATGGGTTCAACTAATCAAAATATCTCAGAATTTTTTTTTAAATATTAAGTGTTAGCAAATTATTAAAGGAAATCATTAAAAATAAAAATGTTGTGAAAAGAGCTGATGAATTTTGGTTTATATGGATTCTGATTAACATCCACTATGTCTTTAACCTCAGATCTTGTCAACTACATGAGAAAAAAAGTTCTATACCAAGTTAACACATAAAGATGAGGAATGTTGCACAGCTAATGACATTGCATGTACCTCAGAGGAAACATTAATTCATAACTGTAAAGTAATGTGAGATCCAGAAGTGGAAGGCATCATGTAAGTGTATAAATACTAGTGCATGCCCAAAATATGTAGATAAGCACACAATTTTTAAAAGGTCGATAATAAATCAAAGTGAACCTATTCTGAATTCCTACTTAGTGACACTGAATTGAATTCAAAACCTGACAAAATCAGTGGGAATGTCTCCAGAGGGCTTTGGACTCCATCCATTCAAAAGTCTGCAGAAGAACTAAACCTAGAGAAAGTCTATTCCACGAAAGTAGAAAAGTGTTAGGTTCCTTGTCTAGCCCAGGGACAAAGATTTCAGGGTTAGCAAGAATGATCAGTTTAATTTCACGTCACCCTCTGAGAATTGTCTCTTTGTCTTTCTCTTTATATATACACACATATATAGAATTTCTTTTTCTTTCATTTTTAAGGGATTCAGGTCATTACATCTTGATGAAACCAAATGGTAGGAAAACTATCATCTCCCTGTGTAGCTGTTCCAACATCTAATTATTTTGTCTGTAAAATGAAAAGAAATACACATTTTGAGGTTTCATGCATCTATTTTGCCTCTATTAAGCACTGTTCTGATGTCAAAGACAACTCATTGCAATTCTGTTGTGGTCAGGAGAAATGTGCCAGAAAAGTGAGAGGAGGATTTTACCGTAGCCAGTGAAATACATTCCCCCGCCTTAAGGTTGTTTTGACGTTATTCATACTAGCCCTGGGATATAAACTAGATGTGTAAACATTTACATTTAATAAATCAGTCAGTGAAAGCTAGTTTAAGCACTATCTTGACGCAAAGTGCATCTTCTTATTAAGTCAAAGCATATTATGCAATGACTATAATATCCCTCAGGTGCACTTTAAAATGTATATATATGTTTTCATCCCATGCTCTGTTATTTATTACACGTAGCAATTGCCGGTATTTCACAACCACGGGTGCCTGATGCATTTTGATATAATTTATAAACAGCTATTAAAATTAAAAGGTTTATAGAGGCTGCCTGGGAAGAATCTGAGGTCTAACAACTGCTCTCAGTCAGTTGGTTGGCGGGAGAAGACAAACAGTGCAGTTTGATGAGTCATTAAGAAATAATTTTGCATAGATGTGGCTTGATTATATAAACACAAGTAATTCCAGCCTGTATTTCCAGCCTTTCTGCTTGGTGGCCAATGCAGACAGTATCAAGAAAGAAAAGTTATTTCTACTTGTATCTGGTTTGTGTGGCAAGGTTTTGGTAGTGGGGGGAGGACATGGGGTGGTTTCTGTGAGAAGCTGCCAGAAGCTTCCCCGATGTCCAACTTGACACAGCCAATGCCAACTGGCTCCATGAATG
>NW_010330298.1:0-18054 GCF_000700745.2 Antrostomus carolinensis
GGCATCCCGTCCCTCCAGCGTGTCAACCACAATTAACTGTTGCTGCTGATGTGTGAAATAGAAGGTAAGAAAGATGCTGTGTTAATTAATGCTGAAGAGAGACTGTTAAAATAGAAACTGTCAAAATGCAGGGACACTCAGCTATCCTGGCCACTTTTGGAGAGAGGTGATAAAGTGTCATGCTCATGATGTTCCTATCAGACACCCAGGATCCAGCCAAAAAACCCTGAAAGTCTCAACTTTCATACCCCTAAATTGGAAGGAGTTGGGTGATAAAGCTCTACAAGGGCAAATGAGCCTGTGCTTTGCAGGTGAGTTCTTCTTCCACATCAACCTTCAAGCAGTGGCTGACTTTGTAATTTCTGAGTGGGAACCATATACCCAAGAACATTTTATGATTTTTGTTACTATTGTTTCATGTACATTAAACCCAAAATACCCAAGCAGTATGCTAGTCTGAAAATCTCACTGTCTCATCATTAAGATGAAATAAATGTCTGCCTACATAGCAGGCAGACATGAGAAGGATTACTAAGTAACTCAGTTATGTGCAATTACACACAAACTCTATTAGGCATTTGATTACTAAATACACTGAAAGACATGCCATATTCTTACTGTATAAAACAAATGAGCATTTACCTAGATCAACATACTGGTTTTTGTCAGATTTTCTGTTAAATCCTAAATTTGAATTGCAACATTTTCTTTTAGCTAGTACTTTAATGTTTGCAAACTGCAGCTACAACAGTGGGGACTACAATTTTAGAAGTCCACAAAACAACACTGAAGCGTTACAGGTGACTTAGAACAGGCACAAGAGAATCCCAGGTGAAGTGTTAAAGCCTAAACATTAATGTTATGTTAGAAAAAAATAAAAGAGAAGAAAACACCTCAATAGCTCGTGGTACATGCGATTACTGTCCTGCTCACACGTATCTGCTCCTGTTCAGCATGCAGGCTCTGGCACTTACCTGATGCCCCAGTGAACTACCTCAGCTCTGTGAGGTGGAAAACGGCAGGGCAGAGGGGAGAGGAAGCCTGGTGCAAGTGAAAAAGCTGCAGCAGGACCACTCATTTCAACCGCAAAACTCTTGGGCTGCGGTCAGCCCTTCTCATGGAACCATACACGAGAGGTATTTATCCCCTGTAGTTCGGTGAGAAGCATAAGGAATGTGGGTAAGCTTATCATGTCACCAGTACCAAAATCCTGTCACAGAATTTGCCAACTGGAAATCCAGGAAATATCCACCTAGAAGGCAGCTGGGACAGTGTAAGATGTCACTAGGACTCTAGATACTTGTTTCTGTGCCAGAAATCAGCCTTTCTGTAGGGAAGTGAACAGAAAAAGGAGCATGTTCAATACTACACCCAGAATTAATCCATTTTTAATCCAGGTACTACCAGAGACTGATTCCCTAATAAGCCTACAGAGGCGCAAGCAGGGCAGCAGCATGGTCACATTAACCGAGTAGCCCTCACACTCGCCTGGTCAGCTCACTACAGGCGTGCAGACACACACAGCCAGCACCTGCTAAAAAGCTTGAGAACAACTGCTATTTCCAGTTTTAACATCAAGAACTTCCAACAGAGCACAAGCTACATCAAAAGGCAAATCAAAGCATGTTAAAACCAGTAAAGAATGATCACAACCATGCCTTAGCTCCTCTCTGATCCGTAACCTCATACACAACATGGAGACATAAAAACGACACTGGTTGCAAGAATGAACAAAATGGCCTCGAAGTTAAAGCACCACGAATGCAGCAGTGTTTGCTCAGCAAACACAGGCCTTTTGCTGTGACTCTCGGAGGCTAGCATCAGTTTAGACACAGCACAACCAGATCCTGAGGGAGAGGAATGGCTTCGGGTGCTGTCTAAAACCCTGAGGACAATTCAAATGCAGTTACTGATGAGTCCTGGAGGGAGATACACCAAGCTCTCCTCCAGCAAGGATGTTCTAATCATTAACCTAGGCAAAAGTAAGCTAGAAACAGGAGTACAAGTTGGAAATAGGTACTTACAATCAATGTGGGTACAAATTAATACAGCTCATTGAAACAAGAGTTTTACCAGCCTCAGTCAGTACCTGTTCCTTTTTGCTAATGCTTTAATGTTTGCAAACTGCAGGTATAACAACAGTGGGAACTACAAAAAAAAAAGTCAAAAAACAATGCTGAAGTGTTAAAACTGACTTAAAACAAGAGCAAGAGAAGCCCTAGGTGAATTTTTAAATTCAGTACCTTTCATTAAAAAAAGACAAGAAATACTCAGCTAAGTTAAATATGTAACAAATTTTTAAAGCTATATTGCAATCACATGTGCCTTTGGACTGCTTTACAGGAAACCATTAAACACAACTTCTCAAAAGTGACGTCTCATTCCTTCTAAAAAGCAAGATCTGGGAAAAAAAATCCTTCTCTTCAGAGTGTATACCTATCATGGCTTTGCACTAGTCATCTTTCATAGAATCATAAAATGGTTTGGATTGGAAGGGACCTTAAAGATCATCCAGTTCCAACCCCCCTGCCATGGCAGGGACACCTTCCACTAGACCAGGTTGCTCAAAGCCTCATCCAGCCTGGCCTTAAACACTTCCAGAGAGGGGGCACCCACAACTTCCTTGGGCAACCTGTTCCACTGTCTGACCACCCTCACAGTGAAGAACTTCTTCCTAATATCTAATCTAAACCTACCCTCTTTCAGTTTAAACCTATTTCCTATCTTTGTCTAGAAGAAACACATATACCTGTCTTTCACACTAAGAATCACAGTCTTTAAGAAAAAAAATCAAATCATTTAAAAGAAAACTTTTAAATAGACAAATCACAATCATACAATCAAAGAGATGTTAGCATCTCCTGTGAATAAAACATTTCCCTTTTGTGTTTATACAGTTAACTAACCTAATTACAACATAACACCACCATCATCTTAATTATGTTTACAGACTCCAGTTCAGCATGAGCTTGGACTGCTCTGAAGTATGCCAGTACAACAATGTGTCATTGACTAAATCTGGGTTGTTTTGTTTTTGTTTTCTAAAAAACCTAAACCCTAACCAAGTGGTTGTTTTCTAAACCCTAACCAATGCCACAATATGACTTAAGCGAAACAAAGTATATTCAACAGATTTTGGAAAAAATAAACTAGTCGTGTCAGCAACACTGGAACAGTAATTAGCAATATCTAGACATAGCTGCCAAACTCAACTAGCATGAAGCCCATAAAACTAAGAAAAAATATACTGACAAAGGATATATTTATTACAGTAGTATAAATATTATTTTCTTTCCTGTATTTTGTAACATTTTTTGCCTCATAAGTTTAACATAAATAGTGCATTTCATTATTTCTAGAATTGCCACTTCTCCTAAGATTTGCATTATGAAGTCAAATCAAAATACAAAACAAAAGCTGACTTACAATCTCGAGTTTTCACCTTCCAATCCAGTTAGTGATTCACTCCTAGCGAATCACCTCCACTGACACACTGTCAACATCACCCACACCTCTATGCAACAGCAATTTAAACCCTCCAATCTGGCACAAGGAAGCCAGCCTGTATTTCAGTGAAGTTCTAGCAGTTTCTATTACTTGCAGTGAAACAACACTGTAACTGAAAGCAGACTTTTGCATTACTGTGAAATTATAGGATTAAATGCTACCAAAAGTAACAAACATGACAAAAAATAACTACAAATAAATTTTAAGACTTTTAATTTTCACTTACATTTTAAATTACAAAACTTTGATTTCCAATTCAGGAAGACTTGATAAAAAGGACTAGATTACTTGAAAAAATAAATTTAGTATTAGATATATTAATATCTTTCCTCTTTTAATCAATTAAACCACTCACCATGATCTAATTTTTAGTTTATCATCCCAATGCTATTTTTCAACAATATAAATTTTATTACAGTCAATATAAGAAATACTTTTCACAATCCCCCAAAGCAGTCTGTGACTGAACTCTGCACAGACTGAATACAAATATCCTGTCCATATCTTTCTCTAAGAATTCCACATAATCCCACTTGCAAAAGAACCACTTTTACTTAGCAAGAATTATTTTTTTTCTTGATTGCCTACTGCTTCCTCAGTATCTAGGTCATACAGCAGGCTACCAGCACTACTTGAAAAGCTACAACAGAAGTTGATGTACTGTAGACTGGGATCCTCCTATCCAATCAAGGCAAGAAACAAATCAACAAGGGACACAATACAAATGCAGGTGGAGCTAAAAAGGAAGGAGACAACAGTTCAGCTGATAGCACCAAACGCTTGCAGTACACACAGTATAAATCACTGAGGTTTAAAGTATACGCTTCTGAAATATCCAGGACAGATGATGAACAACAATCAAATATCTCACTTACTGATTACCTTTATCTTAAGTTCCCTGTAAAACATCTGCTTACAGATCTGAGACCCAATTCCTTCCCTAGCTGCAAAACAGCTGAACATCAAACACAGAAGTGAATTCTAAAAACAGCTAGAGGAAAAAGACAAAGAATTAGTATTGCAAAGCTAGTGAAGCCCCAGTTACTGTAGAAGGGGAAACAAATAGCCAGAGAGATAGAACTAGACCAGAGAGACGTCTTTTGGATGGCCCTTTTTTTTTTTTTACAGGGTTTGACTTTATGGCCAATAAACATGAATAGATAGAACAACATCAAAGAAAAACTATGTGCTCTTATGTGAATTACTTGACTACTGAAAAAGGTTCTTTCAACAGAAAAAGATTACCATCAACTAAAAAAGCAACTGATCTCAGGATTACAATTTTAGTATAGAAGTCAGAAAAACAAATTCCTGATATAAGGTTTTATTTTCCAAGAAAAGTAATAGCTCTTAAGACCTCTATGCATCTTTCCTGTTACAGTTTTAGCTGAATTTCAGAAAACAAGCTTTGTCTAAATACTCTATTTCCACACAGTCACAGAACCATTGAGGCTGGAAGGTACTTCTGGAGGTCAACTGGTCCCATCTGATTGCCCAAAGCAGGGTCACCTTGAGCAGGTTGCCCAAGGTCATGACCAGTTTGGTTTTGAGTATCTCCAAAGATGGAGATTCCACAGCCCCTTTGGGCAACCTGTGCCAGTGTCCAGCTACACTCACAATAAGAAGTCTTTCTTACATCTGAATGGAGTTTACTGTATTTCAGTTTCTGTCTTCTGCCTCTTCTCTGGTCACTGAGCACCACTGAGAAGTCTGTCTTCTTTGCACTCACCCATCAGGTATTTATTTATGCACACTGGTAAGATCCCTCTGAACCTTCTCTTCTCTAGGCTGAACAACCCCAACTCTCTCAGTCTCTCCCTGTATGATAGAGGCTCCGAGCTCCTCACCATCTTTGCATCCTTTCAGTACACCCCCTCCAGTACATCCCTCTGAGCTCTCCTGTACTGGAGAGCCCAGCACTGGACACAGCACTCCAGTGTGTCGCAGCAGGGCTGAGCAGAGGGGAAGGATCTCCTCCCTTGACTTGCTGGCAATGCTCTGCCTTATGCTTTGCTGGCTCATGTCCACACAAAGCTGCTTTCCAGCTGGTTGGCCCCCAGCCTTCACCAGTGCACCGGGTTATTCTTGCCCAGGTGCAAGACTTGACATTTCCCTGCGCTGAACTTCAGGAGGTTTGGCTCAGCCCATTTCTCCAGCCTGTTGAGGTCGCTCTGAACAGCAGCACAACCCTCTGGTGTATTAATCACTTCTCCTACTTTTGTATCATGTGCAAACTTGCTGAGGGTGCACTCTGTCTCATCAAGCCAGGTCATTAATGAAGATATTAAGCAGTATTGGCACGAGTAAAGGATGACTGCTGGAGTACACCACTAGTGACCGGCCTCCAGTTGGACTCTGTGCCACTTACCACAGCCCTTTAAGACCAACTGTCCATTCAGCAACCGTTCAGCCAGATTTCAGTCCACTTCACTGTCTACTTATCTATCCCAGACTTTCTCAGTTTGTCAATGAAGACGTTATGGCAGACAGTGCCAAAAGTCTTGCTAAAGTCAAGATAAGCAACAGACATTGCTATTGTTTAATCAATGTTAAATATATCTTAAGCCTCTAACATTTTTGTCCTTCAATACGTTCTTGGACCATTTTTTTTGCTACATCACAATAAATCCTATTATTTCTCTTGTGAACTCTAGCCATTATAAGCTGATAACTGAATTATTACAAAACCTTCATCAAATATATATATATATGCAGAAGGAAGTGAAGTACTACCGTATTTTTATGTCTCTAACTTCCACGTCACATAACACACACTTCTTGCAATGCATCAGTACTTCAAAGCAAATTTTCAAATAACCATCGCAAAACCAAAGGCGGGGATAACAAAGCAAACAGGTGACAGAAGACCCGGAGCAGATGGTACCTAAACACAAAGGGGGACAACAAGAATGAGGACTGGGGGGGTAAAGGGAAAGCTCTGGGATAAACCTCCTGTTGTATTATTTGCATATGAAACTCCATTGCAATTGAATCTCATATTACTTTTTGTGGGCAACGATACACGCATGAACTGCTGCGACCAAAACAACAAGGTCTTAAAAGAAGTTTAAAGAGCCAGGAAGTTGTGAGCCTCAGAAGCTTTCAAGAGTTAAGGAAGGCAACATGTATGTCAGCTCCAGCTGACTCACACACAGGTTTAGACCAATGCAGCAGGGTGATGAAGCATCATGGGATAACTTCGAGCCAGGCTTTCTCAAGAAGAAAAGCAATCTTTTAGAAGAAAAAAAAAGAATACACAAAAACCAGGATGGACTAAATCTAAATATGCTTGCCCTAGAGAAGTCCAAGGAAGAGCTGGCAGAAGCCTGGGAAGACAGATCCTAAAGCAGCTCACACCTGTCCATGGGAAAGGCCCAACAAGAGCTATTTGCAGTAAAGGGCAGGAGTCTTGAGATGCCATGCAACGCGACCTGGGAACAAACTGCAGAGTCCAGAAAGCGAATAGAGGCATTACAGTGTGCATAAAGACCTTTTTTTGAAAGCTGTATTTTAGGTATGGCATTGTTATCCTAAAAAAGTAATGTCTGTGATCAAGCTGCTCTCTTAAAGAATTCTGGATTTGGCTGCAATCAAGGTTGATGGCTGGGCTGAATCCTCTCCTTTTAGTCTAAGTAAAAAAGGAACATTAGGTCTTTTACACAACAATTGGCAAAAAAAAAAAAGACTGTCCAAAGCACTTACACATCAAATCCAGTCAGACTGCGATGTGTGTGAAGAATTAAGAATTTTATAAATACCATTTATGAAGTTAAAGGAGTTGGGAGAAACTGCTGCAGTGAGATATGCCTTTGTTTTAAGCAGAAAAAAAAAACAGTAAGAAATTATGTGCCTGTGATATCAGGAGATAAAGTTGAGTGGGGTTTTTGGGCATTGTTTTTTGAGGGTCTAGGGGTCTTTTTAGTACACTACTTGCTACACAGGCAGATTCGAAAACATCAGCAAAACAGCTGCTTGTTGCACTGTTTCTACACTGCTCGAGCAGAGCTCTGTTTACATTCTTTGTAAATAAACAGGACTGCACATACACAGACAAAAAATCTCACAACCCTTAAATCACATCATCTATTTCTCTTCCTGAGAGAAGCAACTTGGCAAAGACTCAAGTATTAGCTAGCTCTTGGGCTCTTACAGTAGAAATAATACATGCCAGGTTTTCTGCATACAGATGTCAGATAGCCAAATACTGGCTAATAACACATTGTGGGTCTGTGGTTTTTGTCTGCTCAGCTACCTTGCAAAGGAATTGAGCAATCTCTTGATGCTTGCGGGTCAAATTAATGACTGGCCTTCCTGTCCACCTTGGAAACATTACTGCCCTTCTAATGGACACGATTGCTTTTTGCCCTTTCTAAACTGGCCCAAGAAATATTTTTTGATTGTTATTATCAGACCAGAACACAGAGAGGCAGGATGTCTAGTCTGAGTTGGTTTATGCTCCAGAACTCCTTATTATTATTATCCGTCCCTTTGCTCTCTTACCTCAGATGGGTTTTGCAACAAGCACAGAGGACAAGTTCAGCAGAGTAATCAGCACTACTTGCTTGTGGTCACTGCTGAGCCAGTGGTCACTTGCCTTCATTAGATGTATGAGCCTAACATCTCTAGCAGGTGTAAGTCCAAATCATAGAGTATATATTTAACACATTGTAAGAAGATACCTCACTTTTCCTTTCCAGAAATATAGGTCTATAAACTGAACAGGAGTTAAGCAGTAGACAAAACTCTGCAATACTAAATTTCCATGAGACTGAGAAGTAGTAGCCAAGGAGTCGTGCATTTTGTATCCTCAGCTGATCTCAATCTTTTCAATGCCCCTGTCAGACTGCCAAAAATCCAGACAGACCTAGATCCAGTCTTGACAGGTGCTACTAGGCCCCTGGGAGACAAGTGTTAGGCTATCTGATTAAAGGCTAATCATAACAGAAACAGATCCAGCAAGGATCAGCAGAAAAACAGTATGCAGAGAAACCCTAACAAACGAATCAGTGAAAATGGAGCACCTGAATCAGCTGCTCCCAAGACCATCAATTAGTCCATATTCCCCCAGTGTGAAACCCACCAAGATGAGTCAAGGAGGAAACTCTCTCCCCAGAAACACCTTGAAAACCAAAGACTAGTGCCTTAAGGAGAACAGGGCTTATTATGCAATGCAGAGCTGAAAATGTCTTGGGACTGTGTAAGACTTACCATGGGATTGTGAGAATATGCAAGATATTATGAAATGTTTAGGGGAAGGCACTAGAGGTTGAGAAAGACAGGTATAAAGGTGGCTAAGGGAGAAACAAATACAGGAAAACAGCAGGTAAAAGTGATAAATGGGGCAAGTCCAGTGCAGATGGTCAGTGTACCTGTCTGACTGAGCTCTGCCCTTGATCATGACAGTCTATCCTACATTGTCATTAAACCCTATTTCTGTCTTCTTTGTGGATGCACTTTCCACTCTGTGTATGTGTAAAATCAAGCCAACTTCAAGCCAGACTGCCTAGCAAGTAGGTAAGAGGTCTAAGTACCAGCAACTGGAGTGAACACACAAACCTCAGGGGTTCGTGGGTCCAGGTGCCAATCGGGGCACACCAATGGCTCAAGGCTTCAGCAACTACACAGATCATTTAAAACAGGTACTGGGGGGACCCACACAGCATGTGTGCAAGTTTCTGTGAAAATTCCACTAGGGAACTTCCATCCTGAGAAGCTGGAAGGAAGGAACAGGACTGGGCTGCCCATGCAGTTCTTAAGTGTTTGAGTGCTCTGTGTACGTTTAGGTGGTGCCAATAAAAGCGCTGGTTTGAGCCCCTGTTGATCTGTGTGGCCAGCTGCGTACGCAGTTTCTGTGTGAGCGTGCGTGCATGCACACACGGCTGTTGGGAACGAGCGCTCAGTCTCATTACTGCCTGGCCCTGGGGACACAGAATGGCAGCAGTCTCGCACTTACCGATTTAGCTGGGACAGGAAATATGCCCCTGGGACCCACAGCCCTCCATATTTGGCTACCTCTAACAACTGGCATGGCTACAAGGACACACACCTTTAGAAAGTTTCTTAGCGAAGCTTTCAGTAACACTTTGAAGGTGAAATGTAAAAACCTGCCTTAGATCTGAGTCTGGAGTAGGCTATACCTGCTTAACCTGACCTGGCATCTACCTGAACACACTCCATGCAGTTTTGCTAAGGCATTTTGTAAACCGCTGAGTATTCAAATGATAGTTAAAAAATTACTTAGCATTCTCAGGCACCATTCTACTTCAACTGGATGTCCTCCGGTTCTTTTAATAGCCCTTGAAATTCCTACGTGCTAAACACGTTTGAAAGGAATCTTGACCAGATCTTTCCTAGGTGTTTTCTTTCAAGTCAGGATTTAACTGTACACCATTATGAAGATTAACACAAATAAAGCAAAAATAAAAAGGAAACAAAGTAGATGTAAATTAAATTACAGAAACATATTTAGTAAATTTTCCTTGGAGAAACTTGTAAATGGATTTCCATAAAGAAAAGAGCAGCAGCACCTTTAAATACAAGTGGTCTGTTAAAAAAAATCATGTATTCTCTGGCAGCACACTACAGGCAGGGTGTCCAAGGAATAGGGGTCTACGCTAATTGATCATCTCGGTAATCCACTCACAGATACCAAGAGTACTTGTGAGAAAGAGGAAAACCTTTTTTCCTTGACCATTAATGATTTCCTTGTAAGTTCTGCATTCTTTCACGTCGCCTGTGAAACACATCTACTCTGAGGAAGGCTATACCTTTTTTTATTTGGCTTTTTAGACCAAAAGTCTGGTACACTAATTACTTGGGAAGGAGCCAAGTGAGACTTCAAATTAAGTATATAAAGACTGTTTGTACTCCTATTCATATTATATTAGAATGAAACCTTTTAATTGATAAAACTGTATTTCAGAACCACTCTGGTTGATCACTTTTTCATCTCTTAGGAAAGTCTTGGTCCAAAGCTGTATTACAGTCTTTTTGGAAGCAGATACTTCTCAAAGCTGAGACAGTAAGCAGCAGTGGAAATTCCTGATTCTTGTCACATACGCAATAAGGGCTGTCAGAAAGGCTTTACGCTGTCATACTGGGGATGACAAAGCACCGCTCTGAGGAAACCACCACACGTGGTCTCCTATGGGTAGGGTAATCCTTTTATAGAAGGATTCATGAAGAGCAGAGCTAATTCCAAACATCTAGTTCATGGCACAGAATAAACAGAGGTTGATATGTCTGTTTGGTATGTGGGCATGGCAGGAACCGAATGCTTCTGCGGATAGTGGCCATAGCAGCTGAAGATGACAGACAGCGAGAATCTGCAGGTCCTGATGATGGATACAGAATAACAAAACAGCTGTCCACTGACACCCCTAGGAATTTCAGACCTCTTTTACACCTTCCCCCCACCCCCCCAAAGGAAAAAATAATCACTGCTGGATATTCTGATATGGTGGTTACAAAAGAAAAAAATGCTGTCTCTTTATAGTAGTATTAATGACAAAAACATTTCTCCCAGTTTCTGCCAGAACTACTGCTGAAATTGAAGCTATGACAACACAGAACACACATGTAGGTTAAGAAGAGTTTCTGCACTAATATGGCCGCCTTTGCCCCCCAAAAAGATACACACTGCTCCATCCCCTGCACAGGAGCACTGAGCCACAGAAGCGAGGACAAGTCCTTTCCTTCTTAGGAAGGCTGTGAACATCCCAGTAGATTTGGGGCATAGGAAGTTGCTTAATGAAAACAAAGCATCGAATTCTTAAAATGTTTTGTGTTATTTCAATTACATTTTGCCAAATAAGAAGTAGCTTTAAGAAATTCTCCTTCCTTCCACGGAATTAGGCTGCTCCAGGTTTTGTAAAAAAAGTCTTTAAGATTAATCAGCACATTAAAATACAGATGTTTCACAAGCTTTCAAAGAAAACATGATCTTTTAGTAAATCAGTATCACCAATTTACAGTAATTTGTTCTTATAAGAGATAATGAGATAAAGTTAGGACACATTTATCAGTACAGAGAGGTTATTTGAAGTGCCTTCTGAACATCCTATTAAACACAATAGCCAAATTTCATACAAACAAGAATTTCTACATGGGTTGTGGCTCTGGTCTTGAAGACTGTCCAGTCATGGAAGAGAAGCAACTACCTGACCTGACTGAGGAGAAGCAATCAACTGACCTGACTGATCTAAAGCTACAATCTGATGAGGAAAGCTGTGAAGACAAAAGTCCTAAAGACAGAACTAGTAAAAGACCTTCTGGTCACAGCACACTTTGGACAGAACAGGTATTTTTCAATGAAAGTGAAAGACTGACAGATATCCTCCAAACTGTATGGAAGGATTCACAGCAACTCACAAGCTGAAAGATACCACAATTTCCCAATAATATGCTTATAATACACAAAATATGCAACAAAAATGAAATGCTTAAATTGGCATACATTTGCTTAAGCTGTTGCTTAGCATCTCTTGGTAACTACATCAATTGTGGATCAATGAAAATACACATATCACATCACAGTAAATTTACTGAATTATATTAACATCTCAATATTTTATTATTAATTTTTAAGTGTATGATGTGAAGATGCAGAAAACCATGAACTGATTTATCCTGTAACACAGCACTGTGACAACAGAAATGCAGCCATCTCGCACAGGTACATGTTGTTTTATGCAACCTACCAGGTAACGTTCCCTCACAATCTGTCTGCGGGCCTGGAGTGGACATTTTAGTAAAGTATTGATTAAGACAATGATTAGGCAAAATGTTTCAAGTCATGAAGCAGACTGAATTTGTAATACAAAAAGCTTTGCTTAAAATGACTCACTACTTTTTCCGCTGATGTTCTACTCTGAAGTGGAATTGGAATGCCTACATCTACCTTAGAAAGAGAAAGTATACTGTTCAAGTGATAGTATTCAATTTTTTACATACACAGCCATTAACTAACTGTGTTCCAATCATCACTGGAGTGCCTGAATTAGTTTGTAGTGAACAGTTACCATACAGGAGAATCTCATACAACCCCCCAGCACCTTCAATCTCTCCCCTTCCCAAAGTTCTCTCATTTTAGTTCCAACAGTAAGTGCCAAAAAACAATATCTGTTTTTTCAGAAGCTATATTAGAAACCTCCCTGTAATAAATTCTCACAAATAACTGCATAATTAAAAGCTCTTAAAGATTAAAAAAAGAAATTTAAAAAATCAAGTACAGCACAGATCATCTGAATAGTAGGGATGCTAATGATACATTTCACTTGTGATTAAATATCAAAGTACATTATTTTCTTACATATAGCAGAAATTTCAGACACAGAAATAAACTATCACTGAAAAATACAATACACTTCAAATTCTGCATCTTTTCAAAGCCTACTTATGAACTGATGCAGCTACTATCAGCTCTAAAAAGAGTGCAGTGTGCCCTAAAAATACCACCTTGAGTGAAAAAGCTGCTCCACAAGTGGCTGCTTCTACACAAGCTATTTCCAATTTTTTCCTACACGAGCACAATGTCGAGTTGCAGCATTCCTTGTCTCTACATCCCTTTCATACTCCACTTAAAAGCCCTGCATGCTAAAACAATGAGCCTGGGAAATCTTTAATAAGAAAAAAAAACACAAAACAGGATTTATTTCGGTCCAACTTCAGTAAACTAAAATTAAGTACCTAGTCTAAGATAGTACACTGTCACCAGACAGTTCTGTGGTGGAATGAAGTGCATCCCTGGACAAAATAGCAGGGCCCACATTAAGACAGAATGTTTTCCTCCCTACCCCTGGGCTAATTACAATAAATAACCGTATTAACTTGCAATTTTGAAAAAAAAGGGAAAATATATACTGATACATATATTCAATGTTATTATACATTAATTGTTATTACATATTATTTTAAACAAAACTGGAAAATTAAAGTGTATGACTACTAAAAAGAAATCTGAACTACTATGAAATGGAAGTTGGGCAATATTTCTTTTACACTTAAAAAAAATGTAAAGCTGGAAGACAACTAAAGAAAAGGTAGTGAAACTAATGAAATAGTTGCATTATTCTGATAATTTTTTGTTTCACTGCTAGTTATGTAATTAACAACAGAATTATTATATTATAATGCATTATCATCTAATAATTATTCCAAAATATTTATCTGACACAGCAATGTCAGCTCATACTGACTGTTGTGAGCTGATGGTTCTTCTACTTTTAAATATGTGTTTTATTTATGTACTTCATTAGAAGTGACACTTCTGCCTGAGGAGAAGAAGTGCATCCACAATTAAATTACATTAAAAAAAGAAAAGCACACACACAGGAAAAAAAAAAAATCCCGTATGTTCTTAAACCTGAAGGAATCTTTCAGCATCACGACGTGTTTCACAACGCCTCTCACACCAACTGACAATAGGTCTCTTCTTCGGAAAAGAAGCACAGTACTCAGACTCCCATCTTTTTTCTTCCTCCTCATTATTTTAGATTTCTTCCTCCATTACTTTATCCCTGACTGCATTCTTGCCATGAGCTGATGAAGAAATCATGTAAAAGCATTGAGAAATACATTAATTTGCTCTGCAAAGATAAATTACAGAGAGAGGTATACACAGCTCAAGGCTAAAAGAAAGAAAAAAAAAAACAAAAAACACAACAAATGAGCAGCTTCCCGAAACCTTGCTTGCACCACCCCACCTCAAATACTTCTACTCATTGAGTAACACAAATTTTGCTGTCCTACTGCCATTTGAAAGTATCTTGCCTTTAACACGATCTATAAAATGCTGCAAAATTGTGAAAATTTAATTATACACACACCGGTTCTCTACTTTAAGACTGCTCATGAGTCTTAGGCTGCTATTATTTTTTTTTATATATTGAAGTAGAAATTCACTTTAAAGAAACATGCACATGCAGCCTTTGCAGAAAGACAGGAAAAGAGTAGGTCAAATACTTCACTTATCAGCCTTGATAATAACCTTTACCAGTAAATACTCTGTGATTAAACTGCATTGCTAAGACAACATCAATTCAGAATCCAAAATCGGAGCTAAAATAATACTGAGTTCTTTGTCTTAAAGTATGAAAAAGAAAAATACTATATACATTAGGTTTGCAGTCTAAAGAGTAGAAAGTGATCTAGGTTGAAGAACTGACTTTTCTCAAAATGAAACAGAAACTTGCAAGGAGTTTCACAAAACCCTTAAAAAGGCAAAAATAAAATCTGTACAAGTCAAAGGGCTGACTATATTGTACATTAAAAGAGTGTGTAACACACACAACAAATTTAAGTATTTTTGCCTTCTTGGAGGGTTCTTGAAAGACCATCCTCCTCCATCTGGCTGCTGCTACTTGCTTTCTAATGACATTTGCAAGGCTTGGACAAGTAGCCTCACGCATCCTCCACCGAAATACAAAGAACATGGGGGTACATGGTAGTTAAATTACTGTTTATTGGATAAAGAAACCAAGTGTGGGTCACACTGTAATAAGCATGCTGTAGGAAAACATTTCCACAGTATACTTAAAGCTCAGACATCCAAACAAATCAATTCAGTGTAACAAGTGACAGTCGGTTACCTGATCCGCCGTAACCGTCCGTGTGCACAGACGCATCTGCAGTTACCGGGGTTACCTTATCAACAAGGAACAAGGACTTTGCCACAGGCTGCTAACACATACATGGGCAGCATTTAACTACTCGGAAATTTGGGATTTATAGACACTGTCTGATTGTTTCTGCTTAATGAAATATCCCATAACACACCAAAACACAGATATCTCATCCCCACATCTGCAATTACAGCTTTTCTAGGGGAGGAGATGATGGGAAAAGAAGGATGAGGCTTACTACGAAAAATGTCTCAGGTTGGCATTAATTTACTCTCGAAGGCTGCAATGTCTTTAACATCTCAGAGGATCCTCAACAAAAACACTTCGTCCCACTTTCTTGCTAAGGTCTCCCAAAAGCTTCTTGAAAACGTAACAATGAACTATCCTAAGAGAACGCTGCAGGATTTGTTACACGTTGAGCTTCCGAAACAGCCAAGCCATCCATTCCAGCATCCTTCTCATCATCTTTTTGCCTCTAGGATAGGATAAAAATATTGAACTTGCCAAAAAAAAACTACAAACACTCAACTGTCTAAAAACAAAGACCAACCAAAGAAAGACGCAAGTAATGGGCTTCTCTCTCATTCCTTCTCTATCCCACTTCACCAGTTTCTGTAAGGCACAGAGCACCTCCTCTCCCCTCCTGGTATGCAAGTGCTGTCTAGCAGCTTCGGTTAGTGTGGAAAACAAGAAACAAGCCATGGACTCTTTCAGATCTTCCACCCGGCATTTCCACACGGAGAACTCAAGCTTCTCAACAAGACCAACCACTAGAAGCAAGGGTAAAAATTGATAATAAAAAATATGCAAGTATGAACTCCCTTTCTGTGTTCGTCAAAAACATGCACACTTTCATGTCTGCATGGTATGGACACACACTGCAATTCTGTTGTTGAGCAGACTGAGGACAGCTTAGCTGTTTTCAGACAATACTTTTTTTTTCTTTTTCCTTAAAAACATCTAATACAGTAATTTTGGAAGGGCCTTGAAAGGAACTGGCAGCTAATAGGATAGACAGCACTGTTTCATAACAGCTTGCAAAAAAATTCAGTCTATTTTTAGATAGGTGAAAAAAATGTGGTTATTTAAAAAAAAAAAAATCTCAGACAATATATAAAGTTGTTTTCATTTATAACTGTCCACATAAATTGTGCAGCTGATGTGTCAAATCAATCTCCAGGTAAACAGTTGCACATATTTAAATCCTCAAAAGAAATCTACGTGCATATATAACAGTCACATTTTAATCTTTATTGCAAGGTAATACACCATGCTGTTATAAAATCTGACTTTTTAATGAATGGCATTTAAACGTACCACAGACAAATGCACCTTTTGCTAATTATGTGTTATAATCCTTTACAGGGACCTATTCACCTAGGACCACCATTAGTTCAACTATGAGCATGTTTTGCTAAAAAACAGCTTGATCAGTATTAGGGTGCTGCATAATGCTCATATTGAAAAAATAAGTATCTATATTGCATACCAAATTCCCCCACAGCAATGCCAACAAAAGCCTTTCCAAAAATCAGGTTAACACCTGTTTCCTTTACTATTTTCACCCCATCATCCTCTCTATCATCACCACCATTTTATTAGTCTTGTATTTAAAAATTTTAGGCATCAGGACAGCATAGAGGTAAACAAACCCTGTATTTTCTTTCATGATTCCTAATTTTGAATAAATAAAAAAAATATCTCTCAAAGCTCTTCTTATATTTCTCCATTTTGGAAAGGTGACTTAACAACCCATTCCCCCCCACCATTTTCTGTATCTCTCACTGCTGATATTTTGTTATACTACATCTGCTGAAAGGCAGTGCAGTTTGCTTCTACAGATCTTACACAAATATACTTATAAATCAAATTAAACTGCTCATTCTGTTTTTTAAAACCATGAATGCCACACAGCACTCATTCATTTTGGAAGGTGTCTTTTAGCCCGTTTCCTTTCAGTGCATTATCATGTCTTCCTCTGCTAAGCCATTCAATAAAGCGTACTTTAGATAATAATTTCAGCTAAACGTACAGCCCGAGTGCTTAAAATTAGTATTTTTTTTTTACCAACATGCAATATTAAAATGGAAAAATAGAACAATCGGATGGTCTTTTGCATACAGCCGAAATGATCACTGTAAATAATTTGCAAAAAAAAATATATATATATTATGTTGCTCTGGATTTAAGCAATTCTGAAAATAAAAATCTCTCCTAAAATTCCATCAAAAGCAAAACAGAAGCGAGCAGGGCTGGATCAGTTAAAATCAACAAAATAATAACCAGGAGGTTATTTCACATCAGAAAACTTGATGTGCGTTTAGTACCTTCTTTAAAACAAAATATCCACTTGAAACTGTAATAATCTGATTGACAGATAAAGTAATTGCTTTAAAAACACTTCTGAGTCATTTTGTCCTTACCTGCAGGCATGAACCACTGCTGCATGCAGCGACTGCTCCATTTCCTAGCACAGACTTGAACAAGGATCACATCTATCTTACAGAATGTGACTAATTGGGGGATCTGCGATTCCTGAGCTACTTTGCAAAGGGCACTCCCTTTCCACATAACAGGACACGAAATGCTTCACCAAGTTGTATTTCCTACGCATCTAAATTGAAAGCGACCTTTTGTAACCGCGGAAGGGTTTCCTGCAACACAACGAAAACGCGAGGTCTTCACACACGGATGTAGAAATGGAGATGCCGTTTGCATGACAGTGAACAGGAGCGAGGGCTGCACCCGCAGCAGCAGCAGCAGCAGCACACACAAGGCAGCAGGCTGCTGTAGCACCATTTCCATGCTGCAGCACAGCAGGCTTCATTTAAAAAAATAATTTTAAAAATATATACATATATAAAAACATAAATCTCTGCAAAAATGCACGAAGCTTAACCAAAAGGAGAGGTTCGATGGATACGGT
>NW_010330299.1:0-3789 GCF_000700745.2 Antrostomus carolinensis
TGCTGTGCGAGACCGTGTCAAATGCTTTGCTTACATGATGTAGTAATGGCCATACCTCTGTCTCGTACTGTGCAATCTGAGAGACAAAAGTAATTTTCCTGTGGTTTCTGCAGCCTGTCTAGTGCTTGGAGTTTTAGTTTGCTAAATTATGTGGTAACTGTTGATTTCTTTTTTTTTTTTAATTCTTTTTTATTTTTAAATTTTTCTTCCCTGTTCCCACATAAGAGTTTAGCTAGATTTTTACCTAAGATTGCCACTGTATGGGGAATAATATAATATTCTTTTATGAATGCTTTCTTAAACAACATATTTTTGAAACTATCCCATTGAAGTATTGTACATAATTCCCTCTTATGCTCTAAATTGTATGCATGTGTGGATTAAATAATCTTGATGCTTAGAAACAGGAGTGTTGTATTTCTCTTTCTATTTCAACTTTAGTTACTGGGAAAAATTGTAAATTAATAATTTGAGCATTATCTAGTTTGATCCTTTGAACCAAATATTGCATTCTGGAGAGATTGATTTTAATGTTACATACCTTGTGTATTTTTTTGCTATCAGTTTGTGTATAAATGACATTTATTTAATAATATACATATTATATACATGGAGGACAACTTCTCAGCTAACCTGAAAAGAGCAGTTTGGGTAGAAAAAGGTTTTAAATAGTTAATTTACAAAGTTATTTATATTACTACATAGATAGGTTAGAGGAAAACTTTTTAGGCTGCCAGTTCTCAGGCCGTACATTTTGTGTAATTGTTTTTGCTATTGCTTGGTATGTGAGGTAGTGTAAGAAAATGGAAAAAAACTTTACAGTTGCAGAATATGATTGTAAAAAATAAACATTGACATGCTCTTTTTATTCCACTTTCCTGATCATCTGAGACTATTATAAACTGGTTTCCTTAATAGGTTAAAACTCAAGGATAAAAAGGAGGCAGTTCAGGAAAAGCATAAGACAAATTGAGTTTTGCCTTGTTTTTTAAATGTACATTTTTTAAACTTACTCTTTATTTGTTTTAGTTCTTCCCCAAGAGGAATTATTCACTGGATATTTTTGTCACAGTAGAAGTCATCTGCCGCAGTTAGAAATACCTCCCAAAAGAACAGTTGGTATGTGTAGTTATAAAATAAGAATATGCTAATTACAAAAAGTGCTTAGATTTGTAATTTAGATTGAATTCCATTACAAATATCATTATTATCTATTATTTTTCCTGTTGTTATTCTGTGAAATCTTGTATTGCACAAACTGCAATTACAATAAAAATTACATTCATCCTAATAAATCTTTTTTTTTTTTTCTAGTAAGTAGGTAGTGTAACTTTTTGGAATATATGAAGTATGTTAAAATATGTTGTAATTTTAAAAATTATTTATGTTACTAATGCTTTTCAGAAGATCTGTGTTCCATAATCAAAAGTGACTCTTTAAGTACCTTCTTATGTCAACAAAACTTAGTCTGAAGTACCTTTCAACTTTTCAGAAAATTAGATTAGGTGATCTAGAAATCTTTACCTTGTATCTAAATTAAAACCAGTGTTATGCTTTTATTTTTTTCCAGTGAAATGATATTAAATGCTTCACTTACAAACACAGACCAATATTATTTTGGCAAGTCTTTGTCTGTACCAATATTTTGGTAGCGGTTCACAGGAGATTGTAATTTTTAACATACAATATAGTGCTGAGAACTGGATTTTAAAATATGACTTTGAATTACTGTATGTAAATCACGAGATTACTTTTTTAGCAGTATCAGCTATCTTTAGAATTGCACAAGAATTATTACAAACGTTAAGTTAAAAATAGTTTTAAAGTTATTGTGTCATAATCTAGTAATAGCTATAATTTCTATTGCTCTAAGAGTAAAAAGCATGAGGTCAATTTTCCAACTGTAGAGATAGTGCTAATGAATATTCTTTATTAGCAGAACAAAATTATAATTTGATTGAAAGCATAATGTGAAGGATTGAGTACTCTTCCACTAATGCTCTGTTTTCTATTTGCTAAAGCTTTCTTCAGTAAATGTATTTAATCTTGATTTGAGATGACATTAGTATTTTTTTTGATATTGCTGAAAACTTAAAAAGCACTTGAGTTTGTGTGAGTCTGTATTTAGTAGAAGATATTTATATTTCAGATAGTATATGGTTCATAAGTTTTTGGCTTTGCCATGGAAATATACAGCGTAATACTTCTATAAAATATAATTCAAAATATCCGCTCTCTTTTTTTGCAGTGAAATGCTTGAAATTTTCTACATTTCCTTGGCTGACTCTGACTTCAACAGATAGACATGTTCTTTCATCAAATGAAAGGTACAGTAAGAGAAACATTACAATTTGCTTGTAGGTTTTTATTTTTGTGAGTAAGAGTTGTTCTAAATTTCTGTCCTTCTGCATCATTAGACTGTTCCTCTAAATAATGAGTTAATTTTTAATAAATTATTGTAAATGCTTTGCTGAAGTTGGGCAGAGCAGATGAGCAATGAGCTGTAATAGGACAGATTTTCTGTTAACATTGCTCTCCATTCTTTGTGTTTAATTCAGAGTATTTTTTTTTTGTTGTTCACGACACTTCAGTTTCTCTTCCACATTTCTCAAGTGGATCAAAGAGTTCATTCAGTTTATTTTAGAATAAACTGGAATAAAATCATTCTTTACTTTACTCCCACAGCCATATGGCAGAGAAATCCATACTTTCAGTAGTAGCTTAAGTAGGTTTAGGCCAGTAAGTTCAGGTACAATGACTTATCCAGGCCTTGAGTCATTCAGATCATCTTTCTGCAATGATTTTTTTGTTTTGTTTTGTTTTTAACTTTCATTTAGAAAAACAGTGTTTGAAATACCCCAAGGAAAAGTTCTGTAGTTGGGGTTCCTTATGAGTTGACACGGAGCTGTGGTAGATTTCTAGCATAGCCAGCAATGCAGTATCATGGACTGGACTATTTAACAAGTCTACTTGAACTGTAAGCTTTCTTGTAATAGTGGTGGGTTTTTTGTTTTTGTAGGTTTTTTTCCTCCTTTCTAAAGATCTCTGAAGCTGGAGAACCTCTTTAATGTTTTATTTCCTTTATACATGAGTCTAGAAAAAGAACACATATCCTTAAAACTGGACATGTTTGATTCTTAAACAAGGATTTCAGAAACAGTGATTTCTGAAACAATAAAAATAGAAAAAAGTAGAGTAGAATACCCAAAAGGTTCTTATTATTTAGTAATATACTTGTTAGAGAATAGCTAATAAACTTCTTCCTTTATGTAACTTCCCACGTATGTAGTTCAAGTGCTTTTAAGTTGTACATGAACCTTAGTAATTAAAAAAATTTCCTTATTGGTAAGAGTAAGATTACTTGCTGTATACCATTAAGGTCATCACTAGCTTCACAGGGAATTTGCAGTCTTTCTTATCTTAATGTCAAATTCAGAATTAATGAAGTTATTTCTCTCTGGGAACTAAATTTTACATGTGGTTTTATAACAGCTGGAATTGAGTTTGTTCTTTATTGTGTACAGAATTAGCATAGCTAAGAAATAACTCAAGTTTAAAAATGGTATGATAATAGAATTAAAGCATTTTTTACTTCAGATTCTTCAGTGTTGTGGTTATAACTTTCTTGTAAAGATTTGTTTAAGTTAATGATTACCGGCTGGGTTTTTTTGTTTTGTTTTAATACATATTTAAATCTGAACTGCATTTTTAGCTCTTTGAGAAGTAACAACCAAAGTTTGATTTGGAGTACGTGTGAGCTTCTTCAGGATGTGATTATGCAAGATTTTC
>NW_010330299.1:3816-6188 GCF_000700745.2 Antrostomus carolinensis
GTACAGGCAAGAATTCACATAAAGTTTAAGGTTGTTATTGTGCTGTGGTGTAAGTTATGCCAAATAAGAATTGATGTAAATGACAGAATTTATTTCTAAACAGAATAGCTAAACAAAAGTTCCTTTATGTAATCTCTACGTGCACAGAAAAGAGGACATTAGCTATATATTGTATATAAAAAGTTATTTGGTTGTAATAATGTATATGGCTAGTATTGCTAATCAGTAATGAAGTGTGTTGTGAAGTAATACTTTTTTTCTTCTGGGTTAGATAAAACTGTGTCACTGTCACGTATACCCTCTAGTGGGCTCCCATAATGAAAGTAGTGACTTTATTGAAATATAATGTGCAACTCAAGTTTTTTCCTTGGGACCAATAGTCTCGCATTCAGTAACAAAACAGGAGTTAAGCCTATTTATTCTTTGTTGTGATTTTTAAACAGAAACATTTGTGAACTATATTTAGTGCAAGACTCTTTCTGTCATGGTGGTTCATGAAAGTGAATTGAAGTTCCACTACCAGTGTTGATGGTTTTGTATTTGCAGAGCCTTTTGTCTCTCCTAAACCTGGCTTTTGGAGGAGATGGAAGACATCGGTTAGCTTTGCAGGCTGTGTCATGCTTGCAAAAGTTGTGCATCTTCTTGAGAAGCAGACTTAACTTTCACAGGGATCCAAGTTTTTCTTCCATGGAACAAGGTAGATATTTTAAAATATTTGTAATACTGTTGTGTTTTTACTACAGATAACGTTGTCTAAAATGATTAAAAAAAAAAAAAGCCATCCCATGACTTTATAGCAAATGTAGTCTTGTGAAACTGTTTTACTAAATGATAGTGTTCAGTACTATTCATATTGCTAGATATTTTGAAGTACTTGCATTAGTGTAAAATGCCTATTAATTTTTATAGTTTCCTGTGATTCTACATTCATCAGCTTATCCCAGTATCCAACTGTTTGTATGTCAGCAGGAGAGGGATTTTTAACTAAAACGAAATGAAATCTGAAATAGAAGTGGTCAGAGTTTAAGAAAAGTTTTCAGGCTGTTAGTGTTTAACAATTTAGTTACTAATTTCATGAGCTATGTTAATTTTCTTTCTTTATTCTAATGGCTGAAAATAGTTTAATCATTGTTTTGGATTTTATGGTCATTAGGGCTACTAACAATGTTCTTAATGCTTGTATTTTGTAGATTTAATAGCGTAATTAGTTATAATGATCTTCCTGTTTCCATTTTGTCAGCTGAATTTAATCAGCTTTGTTTATGTAAATTGGTAGTCTCGTTCTCTTCATAAGATTGCCACTATATTTGGTGTCTTAATAAATGATATTGGCTGTTTCTTTGCAATAACAATCAACAAATCAACAAATCCAACAGTCTTAGTCAGACTCTATGTTTATATTTTTAAAACTCAAGATTTATGATTCAGCTGTAGTTTTCAATGGTTTCCAAACTCTTCTGCTTGCAGAGTAGATTGTCCTAGCTCACCAGTATTTACTTGGTGTTTTCCATTTGCTACCTTAGTTACTTTTACCATTACTTCACTATGTGGTATCTTTCAAAATAACGGATTCCACTAATGGAAAATATATGATTTGTGTTACATAAAGGCACAGCTTCCCACAATTCATCTATATCTTACTGTCAAGAAGCAAGAGGTCCTCCTTGTTCTCAGAATCCATCACCTGGAAGTAGTAGCCCTCGGCCATCTGTGATTGGACGGACAGTTCAGCGTCCTAGAGGAGATGGTCAAGATTGGGATGCAGCATCATCCAGGTGAATAAAATAGGAAATAACTTACACTTCAATTAAAAAAAATATTAATATAGGATTATATTATCAGCTCCTTGTCTGTATGTGAGATGACATGTGAGTTTTGTTAACCTGTGAAAACTCAAACCATGTTCATGAATTAAACAGTTAGTTCTTTACATGGTGTTCAGAATACATAAGATCAGTTTTACCTGCCACATTCTGTACCCAACCAACATTTTAAACAAAATATGTCAGTATCAATTTTTATTGCTTGTACATGTATTTGTAAGACACAGAAAATAATTTATTCAACTATCGCTGTAAAGTCAGGGGTTTTTAATTTTCTTCAGCAGATGACTGCATAAGTTCTTGTAAGCTGAATGGCCGTCCCGTAGGTAACAGTGTATAGTATTGCCAAAAATGCTAAGCTGTGTAAAGATTTCCATTAAAGTCTTTACACTGTTGCTAAATCTGACAACAAATTGCCTTTGTATGTTCTTTAAAAATTCAACTCCAATATGAAATTATGAATTATCTGTATACTCTCAAAATGTTGAGTTGGTTGTTCCTATGTGGTTTTGTTACTCATTGTGGAGGTTTGGGTGGATTCACCCTTTT
>NW_010330300.1:0-17112 GCF_000700745.2 Antrostomus carolinensis
CTGCTCTGATCCTGCAGGGCCTCCTGTAAAAACCAAAAGTTATCCAAGGGCTTGTTCACCCTGGCAAGGGGGCAATAAGCTAGGCTCTGAATGGACAGCACACTGGGCACTGCACACCAGCTTGCACTGTAGCCACTCTTACTCAACACGACTGGTGCGAGCAGCTCAACTCTTAATTGCGTATGAAAAATGCCCACACAAAATAGTCCAGAACAGCTAGGGAGCCATAAACCCAAACCCCAGCTTACTGCATGCTAACTTCCCTGCATAAACAAGCTTAAGTGCATAGTGGTTTTACACTGCAAGCAAGGTTTCCTCCTGGAGAGGCAGCCCTCATGGGCTACTGAAGGTTTTAGACCTTGGGTAGATGATGTGCAGCCCAGGCACTGAGCACAGTCCACGGGTTCATTTTGCGTAGGCTGGAGCCATCTGACTTCACACATCACTGCTGGATAGTGCGACAATATGGGCTAATGCGCAGCTGCCGAAAGGCCAGCTTGGCTCTCAAGAAGGGAAAGGTTCTCCACCTTTGCTGCAAAGACTCAGTCTTCCAGCTGTGGGAATGCAGGGACTGAACTACTAACCCATATAACACTACCTTAAACCTCGTCTGTTTGCTGCCAAAACTATAAATTTAAGAATTCACAGCTCTGATAAGGGTGACAAATTTACTTTAGTAGGCCAGCAACTTAGATGCAAACAAATCTTTTCCCATTTCTTTTCTCCAATCAGCCAACAGCTCTGCAGGCAGATTTGCTTCTACCCAGGCTAGCGGCGAGGAGAGTGATTACAACCAGGTAACTCCCAGGCTTTTCCTTTCACTTACCTTCCATTGACAATGACTACCCAGCAAAATCAATCCAAGATATGCAAACACAGAAGAAAGCCATTGAGTTACCATGACTAACAAGTTACCATTTGCCAGCTGAGTCACAGTAACACTGAACCAACCTCCTGATGGTTTAAGGAAACGTTTTACTTCTTACTGCAAGAAGAAGGATCACAGAGTCAACCACTATAGCCCAGACGACAATTTATAATTTCACTGTGGTAAATCAGCTTGCTGGCACTTGTCTGCTCATACATTTTGCTCTGCCAGTACCAAACTGAGTCTAACCTTTTGGTTCCACCAAACGCACTTCTGCAGTACAATTGCAATGCTGTTTGTGGCAAAGATACAAAAACTACTACATTTTATTTTAAGCCCCTTCTCAAGATAATTATTCTAATTAAAAGCGCCACATTGAAGCTGCTCGTCTCCAGAAGCAGATTCAACACAAACATATGTAAATATATCTTTAAATAAGCACAAAAATAATCCTGCCTTCTCCCTTATTCTTCATGGGTATTGGACACCGAACCGAGAACCCCAGAAGTCTGGGTTCAGTTCCCAGTTTTGATGCAGACCTTCGGCACCATCTTGAATCACAACACAATTCTTTATGAGGCTATAAAATGGGGACACTACTAGTTTTGACACAAAGCAAGGTAGAATACATGCATCAATGCTTGTAAAAAGCTCTATACAAAAGACAAGGGTTGTATAAATAACTAAATATAAATATACACAACAGATTTACCACTGCCCCAGAACTCTGACTTTTTAAGGCAGCCTATAAAGAAAGATATTTTCCTGATGCTTACCCATTTAATGAAAACAAGTACCTGTGAGGGAACAGACAGCACTCCATCTGCAGCTGAATTTTATCTGCTTTCAGTGCTAGTTCAGAGCCAGCACATGCTGGGAGTAAACAAAATCCGTTACAAGACAACAATTTGTGACAAATGAGAGCAACACATGGACTAAGGACTACTGAACGAGTCCCTGTACACAACAACATCACGGAAACTACCATCATCCTTCCAAACTCTTGCAGAGGTCAGGAATTGGGCAAGACAGAAACTTACCTGTCCCCCTGCTGCTAGAGGCTCTCTGCTCCATGTCAACACACATCCTCCAAGCTGGCAGAGGAAGTTTTTACTGGCACCATCTAAACTGTATCATTACAGTGCAAGGACTGTCAACCCTGACTCTTTCATCAGCACAGAGTTCTCCTTATCAGAGAAGGGAAGCACAAAAGGGAGAGAGAATTACGTACACACGAGCAGTGTTTCTCCGATGCTCAGCATAAAAATCTAATCAAAATTGTACCAGAATGGTGATGTGAAAAGCACCCTGCCAAGTCAGTAATAAATATAAAATTCCTATCTTACATTTCCACAATATATCACCTCTCATCCCGCAGTACTTCACACATTGTTGGGACTCGGATGAATCCCCAAATCAGAACAGATTTGTACTGGTATCTAACATTTTTGTTGGCTTCATATTCATTCAAATTACACCCTTAAGCAAGAGTAGGATAACAGGCACTTAAAATGGCCCCTTGAATGCGGCGGCAGCCATTTTAAATGGGGCCCAACTCCTTCCAGCTGCCAGGCTCGTTCCCTGAAGTCCACCCCCCACCACCCTCTGTCCCTCTCTCTCCCTCAGCCCTGCCCTCAGTCCTGTTCCCCCTCCCATCCACCCCGTGGCAAAGGAAAGACAAAGTGGTATTTTTAGGGTGCATAAACAGCTGGTTTACTCCAGTAGGCCCCACTGATGATATCCTAACTTCAAACACAAACCATCTAATTCTGGAGACAGCAGTCACTGAGACCTGAGCAAGCCTCAGCATAAAAGTCAATAAACCCCTATCATCTTGGCTTTCACCCTTCCCCAGCAATACCACTGCACAGATATTACACACAGCATCTGTAGAGACCAAGAACTATGCGTTGTGCAGCCCGCAGTAGTCACAGCTTCTTGTTTTTGTGAAGACCTCATGAACTGGGAGAAAAATAGAGGTGACAAGGAGTGAAAAGTCACAGTCTACCTCCCTGTGGCTTATTATCATAATACTCATCACCAAATCCTTCCTGACAGGTGCCTTTGCCAACAACTCTGATGGGAACGTTCAGCAGTACCCTTCTTTCTCATCCTGTCAATATGCCTCTATGACAAAACCACGTCCATTTTTGGCCCAGAGATTTCACCTTCTGAAAGACAGGTGCATAAAAGATAGGAGGCATTAGAAAACCCTGAAGAACTCTACGAGTGTATTTGCAGCAGGTACCTTCAGACAGAAGTGCTGATTGTAGTCCTTCACCCATCATACCATACCTGATCACTGTGGGCCTAAGTGGGGAAAGCATCTTCTAAAAGCTCAGTGTTTAGACGCTAAGGTGCCTAAACAAAGACCAGGTTTCAGGACTGCTCAGCAGCCATGAGTGGTAGGTGTCCAGTTCTAAATTCCAATGTTGCCTCTAATGAGCCACAGATTCTCCCAAACTTCTCTGCCTCATCACTAGTGGTAGCACAGCTAACTGGGTATGGCAGCAGTGAAATGCATTGCAAGGTTTCCCTTTTGTCAGTAAGGTTTTGGAGATCTTAATATTTTTCATATTCATGTCTAGTCACTTCTTGGTGGCACTGCCTACAAAACAAGTATTTGGGGAAGAAAAAACCCTTGGAAGCCACAACAGTATGAATGATTTATAGTCCATCCAAAGAGGGAAAAAGGAGCTACTAATATTCAGAGATGCTTCCAAAAGGAGGTACATGATAAAGGTAGGAGTCTTCTGTAGTTCAAAGTACATTTATCTGCATCTACACTGACGAAATCAGGACAGTTATTTCACCTCTGGCAGCAGAAATACAGCTGCAGCACACTCAAGAATCAACTCCTGATACTAAAAAAAAAACAAACACCAAACAAAACAAACCACCACAATGGCATTTAGCTTTACAATGAGACGATAAACTATGCATCATTTGTCTTCCTTTTCCTAGTATAGATAAGGCCCTAGAACAGCATCACCCAAACTGTGGTCCACAGGTCACTGCTGGCCTGTGAAATCTAATCAGTGGTCCATGCAGCACACTATCTGCAAACAACACTCAGTGAGCCACGGCACCTAATAAAACTCCCCATCCATTGCCCTGTGTCATTTTTCTCATTACAAACACTGAATGTTTTTATGCCTATATGACAGATAAGCATTTACATCTAAATGTAAAACATCATCCAGAGCACATCTATTTTCACCAAAGGGAAGAGACAGTATGAGACCCTTCCTGAGAGAGCCAGCCGTCACACCTGAAACATCAGCATCTGCTCCTCACAGCCACTGCAATGATGCAGGATGCATCAGCGGGCGGTCTCCTGGAGAAGACTGTTCTAACAGAGCTACTTCTAGGTACAGGTGGGCACTGCTGCAAGCAAATAGCTGCACTTGCTGCATGTGCTTGCAGTATTATTAGCAGTCTCTAGAGCTGACAAGCCTCAGATGGTTTTGGTTGCAACCATATCTGAAAGCTGATATTTAATTTTGGGCTAAACCTGCTCAAAAAACTCATGATGAAATAGAAGGTTACAGAAGAGCAACAAGTACACTACCAAGAACCAGAAATCAATTTACAAACACAAGGACTAAATATGAGAACTTGCTAAGCAATGGCCAATGAATTGGGAACTGGCTACAAACCTCTGCCAGGCACAAACAAAAAAGGAGATTCTTCAGTGCCACCTGGACTACGCTCAGGTCCAGTGGAAACCCAGAAAGGAAAAACAGAGGCCTGCTGCTGCATGGGGAAAGGAGGATAAATTACCTTAACAGGGAGGCATACGGTCTCATCTTCTCAGGAAAATATTAGAAACGCAATCACTCGGGACAGCTAAAACTAAATTGAATGCAAACACCGGAAAACGCACAGAAAGAAGTATCACATCTACTGTGTTTTGATCATGTGAAGAGCTAGGTAATCAAATCAGTGAAGTCGTTTTTTTTGTTGTTGCTGGCTAAAGGATATTCAATTCCACAACTGAACAGTGACTTACTCTTCACTTCCACCTAGCCATTGTCTACCCAGGCTCCAGTGTGGGATGGTCCCTGTCACACAGGAGTGTGACACACCTAGACCTACAGTACAGTACAGTGCAAGGGGTTTCAGGCAGAACCGCCATTCTTGACTCTATGAGGACAATCAAATAACCATGCTGAATCAGGCTGGTTATTTGTTTTGTTTAAAATAAATTTACTTCAACAAGTAATTAATATTTTGAGTAGAGAAGGCCTTTGTTAAAGATTCACCACATTCACCCCTTCAATTAAGGTTTTAAATGTTCACATTCATAGATTCATTTACACCTCCCACTTGTCCTTCAGCAGTGCCAGAAAAGACCAGAGTTTACATTCCTGGCATCTCAAAGATAAAAGAGAAAGGGAAAATAAAACCAAAGTGTCCAGAAAACAACAAAGCAAACAAAAAAATACCCCAATTTTTTTTTATTTTTTTTTTTAAGAAAAAAACAAAACCTACCAGGTCTTTTATCCATCTCCAGAAAGAAGAAATGGTGTCCAAGCTGAGCTGTTGAGAAATCTCTCCCCTCTCACGTACAATACTGCAGCTGTAAGATGAATTAGAGGAGCAACTCGGGCAACTGGGGCATCACCAGGCAGTGGAGGAGGAGATCTGAGCCTCCCGACTTGGATGTGGGGCTGAAGGGCCTCACCCCACAGCTCCGCACCCCAGCGTGGGCAACACAGAGAGGGCAGGTGTGGGGTGGGGGGATCTGGCCTCCCTTAGTACCCGCAAGAAGGCCCAGGCTTCTCTGCTGCGCGCGCGGGGGACACGGCATGCCCCGGCGATGGCCAGGTACCCTGGGGTGGCTGGGACATTTGCATACGTTAATTGCAATGTCAAGGTGTTTGCGCCCGCCGCACTCACTTCTTCAGGGGCAAACAGCGGCAGTGGGATGTGACTCTACCTGTGCCGTGCTGGTGACGTCACAGGCTGCTATTTCCAACCCAGTTGCCATGGAAACCACCAGGCCTCAGCACCAGTTAGTGGTTCAATATGTAATTTACTTATTCTTTTTCACCTAAGTGATTAGGACTCAAAATACAGAAGCATCTCACAGACCCTTAAATCCTCTGACCATTTCATAGGAATTTCTTGAAGGCAAAAACCAGCTTGAAATACTGAGCTGTGCACTCTCCAGGGAAAAAAAACCCAGGCAAATAAAAGCCTAAAACAGGAAAAAAACCCCCAATCCTCTTCCCCCTGTCCCCTGCCCTCCCAAATTTCAAGGGAGACAAGTGCTGCAGCTCCTGGAAGATTTCACAGGGCTGTCACCACCTGAAGGAGAGGAGCGGATGGCAAAGGAGATAAAAGCCCAACGTGGGAGCTGCTGCATCTGGCGGGGCCTTTGGTCCATCCCACCGGGGATGCCATGTCCCACAGGCAGCCGCTGCCCAATGCCACTGGCCAGTGGAAGGCACCCCCCCCATGCCACTGGTGATGGGCAGCAGCAGGACCCCCAGAAAGTCTCTTCTGGCTCCTGCAGATGACCATTGTGCATTAAGGAACCAGCCTCTCCTCCTTACTAACCCTGGAAGCAGCGTTGTGAGTGCTGCTAGTCTGTGCAACACCAACCCGAGCCCTGGGGAAGGCAGCCCCTGTCTCCACCCCCTCTTATAGCCCAGGATTGACATGGTTGCCTATATTTTCCACAACTTTTTTAACTAGTGCTGTGGTTAGAGGTGAGGCGATTTCTCTGCTTTTCCACTGCCTAATTAGCCACTGCAGGAGCTTCTGTGAGACCCAAAGGTTACACTTCAACATACTGGTCCAGCAAAAGAAAATACAAATATTTTTACTGGGAGAATTTTCAAGTGATTATCTTCAGGTAGTTTTAAAGTACCAGTCTTAGTGTTTCTTATTGTATATAATTGTTTTTTAAATTGGCATCTTTCAAAATGGGAAGTTTTAAACACTGATTTTGAAACCAGCTGCTCTGCAGCCCAACCATGCGGTCTGGTAGAACAATAGGAACAGCAGCAGCACCACCAACACCACTCAGTTTCAAAACAGCATCAGCCACCCCAACCCTATTTCCCGAAACAAGTCATTGCAAACCATCCCCGCTGCACTGCTTCTTCTCACTGCTCCTTTCTCACATGCAGGACTGTGAGTAGTGGAAAAAAGGACAACCACCACTGAGACCCCCAAACAAACAAAACCAGAGGCATTATCGGGCACAGTTTTAAACCAGTAACATTACTCTCTAAAGAGTAAAAGGAAAAAAATGCACAGACAAGAATTTTTCCATAGGTACTTTTTGTTGACATCCTTAAACACTTTATATATTAGGAAGTTTTCATCTACACCACCACACAACAATTTGAAAGCCACCAGGACAAAATGGCAGGGGACTATGCCAAGCCATTACTGCTTTCAAGAATTCGAGGGGCTGTTTCCTAGGGAAAGCGGGGTGTCAGACACCAGTATGACTGCAAGAGCAAATTTTAGAGGTCTTCCTGCTCAGAGTTATGTAACATGATAATTTACAGTGGTCAGATGCTTAAAAAAAAAAAAAAAAGAAAAAAAGCATCATTTTGCCCCAAGTTTAGAAACATAGGGTAATGACTCAAAAGTAAAAATCAAATAAGTGTAATCTATAAAGCCAATTGACCTGAATGAACCTTTTTCCTTATTCCCTCCCTTTTCTTTCTTCCAACTCCTTGACTCAACCCACCTTTCTCCAAACCACTGCTTTCATTTGGGTTCCACTTCCTTTCCTCTCACCTTTTTGCATAATCCTCCACATGCCCCGCAGCTCAACACCACCTTCCCTCCAGTACCTCTTGGTATGAACTTCCTCTTCCTTTTTTTCCATCACTGGTCCCTTTCTGTCCCTTCATGCTCTTACCCTCATTCTGCTGGGTCACAAGGTGCTTCCCTCCTTCTCTAATATTAGGATCTGGTGCACACTCTACCAATATCAACTGAATTAAACAGGCACAAAACCTCTGAGACTTTAGCAGGAGCTACCCTGATTTCAAGGCTAACAGAAATAAAAGATAAATTTATAAGTGATTGAGCAAAGACCACAAGGGAAGTCAGTCATAAGGGCCAAAATAAAACGCAGAATCAGGCTGATCAGTACTCGGGTCACTTCATCGTCTAGAACAGAGTCACACCATTGACAAATGAAAACAGATTTATGCCGAGGCTAAACCAGAAACAGCCACTGAGAAAAATAACGTCTGTTGGCTGTACATTGAGAAGTATGATTAAAAAGATCATTAAATGTTTCTATTTTAGGGGGAAAAAAACCACCAACAACAAAGAATGTCTTTAAAACCCCTTTGCTACAGCAGCTCATTTCACACAGAGAAGGAGGCAAGAAAAACATGTTGCAGTGACTTTAGCTATGGGAAAATGACTGATACTTTGGATTGAGCTGACAGCTGACTTAAGAGTCATCGCTAGGGCTAACATCTTCCTTCTCCACGCAGCCTACAGTGGTCTGGCATGTCTCAAAACTTGAAAAAAAAAAGAAAAAAAAAAAAGCTGCTGATTTCACAGGGCAGCAGCCTAAGAGGCTGTTTGGAGGATGAAGTCAACTACATATGGTTCTATTTATTTGTTTGTTTTGGGGTGGGGAGAGGGAGTCAGTGGCAAATTCTCAGCCCTAACAACCAGCTCACAATAAAAGCTTATGAAGTCAAGAGCTCCTCAAGGAAAAGAAACACTCTTAAAGTTTGTATTTATTACATAAATGCCAACATTTATGCAAGATTCAAAAACTCGGGCAGCATCCAGCTCAAATGATTAAAGAGCGTTTCTCCTTGAGGCCACCATTTGAACCCAGCCCAGATAAACTGTAATCCAAAACTGCCTTTGGATAGCAGGTCAATATAGTTTATACAAACCCTCCTCTGTGTATAGAGGTGATACAAAACAGGTACCCTAGGCAGGTCATGTCCTAACGCACACTTAGACCTCTACACCACAAACCAAACACAGCTGCATTTGAATGCATGAGTAAAGTTTTCTTCATTTTCTTTTAGTGGGGGGAAATAAAATAAATCCCCCTAGGAAACACTGTACAAAAATATCCCTTCTCTGTGCTTTATGAATGAGAATTCACATAGAAAAAGGCAGGAAATGAGGTAAGGTTGCTTTTTCCCTCGTTCTCTATACCGTGACCGCAATGCACACATACATTTCTAAGTTTACAAATATAACCGCATACTCATATGTAGCTGCATCTCATCCAAGCGCTGGTCACTTGGGAAAACTTTGAAATTCAAGAATTCTGCGACTCTGATCCTACAACCGTTACCAGTTGGGAGCTAACATACATTTCTTTTTTTGTTCATCCCGAAGCTTTGAATTATAATTTGCTCATTAGCCTAATAAATATCTCATCGTTGTGTGGCCTGTAACAGCAGAAACAGCAGTTATTATAGCAGTTCCCCACTGCAGCAGAGGAAGCTCAGCTGACCTCAGCATCCCTCAGCACCTTAAGCAAACACAGATCCAGTAGAGCCATGATTCTCATGGAGCTTTCCTGCTAACCCAGACACAGCAAAGCAAGAGGTGTGAATCTCCTCTCTCCAGAGCCTGCACAGGCTCTTCTCCAGTCACAGGAGAAATATTCCATCTCCAGAGGTTTCCTCCATCTGCTCCTGGTAAAAAAAAATTAACAATCTATGGCACCAGGGCAACACGTGTTGTAAAAAAGGTTCACAAGCTCAAGTGCTTTGGCTGTGCTGAGCATTTCAGTTGTGACCAACATAATTTCCTGCCATTCTACTTTTCTCAGGTTGCCTCTACATCTGTCCTGAATCTAAGTGAAACTCCTGTTTATACTTGATCCAGAGTCTGGCAAAAATTCAGTCTTAGAATGGAAGGGTAAAAAAACCAAGAGGTATTTATGAACTGATTTTTTTTTAAAAAAAAGCTTCTCAATGCATATAAAAATGACCCCAAAATAATGAGTCTGGTTTTGTTTGAGGGGTTTTTTTTAAAAAAAAGATAAATTTAAAAAAAGCTGAGATAGTGATTCTGTTGAAACCTCCCCTGGCCCATTCCCAAAACATATGTGTGATGACTCTCCCAAATGTACTAAATAGGGCAATTTTGGCACCTCCTCCAAGATCTCTCTCCATCTGTCCATCTCCTGCCCAGCAAATCATCATGTCCCCCAATTCTCTAATTCCACTGTGTTCTCCAGCCCTGGCATTGGCTCCTGTCTCTGTCCCACATTAATTTGGTCACATCCGCTCCTAGAGCAACACCTTCACTCTTTCTGGAGTTGTCTCCTTTCACAGACTGACACCAGGGAAATTCTCTGGTTTTCCACTCCCACGGCACAACGGGGCACAGCCCACTGCTTACAAAGGGGAGTGGGGCAATCCTATGGTACAGATCATTGTTTTCTGCTGTAAAAACAGGCATCACTACCAAAAGCAGAGACATCAAGTTCTGCCTCCTTTCTACACCAGCTCAGACTAGCTCCGGCAGCTCACTGTACCCACTGAACCTTCTTCTAGCATTGTTACCAGACTGAATTCAGCTCTGCTGAAATCTTGTCATTTGCCTGCACAAAATATGGAAAGAATCAGCACCAATCTCAGACCCTGTACTACAAAAGATTTAAGTAATGATGTTGCGTGTGCCCAGAGAACGTGGCAGAAAGACTCTTCTGCCTGCAGCAGGTGAGAGACAGACCTGTGAATTTCCCGGGAATCAGGCTTTATCCCTTAGCCTTCTGATTTACAGCACAATCAATATGTTTCTGCCCACTGCTGCCACCCCCTTTAGTTTCAGAATTGATGGGCGGCAGCACTCCAGGTCTATTGTGTTACAGACAAACTGCAAAATGCCACCAAGGTGAGTGCTCAGTGAGTCACGCATGGTCAGCACAACACAACCAGGCAGCGCGTTGGAAAGCTCTGCCAGGACATGGCTGTGCCAAGGCAGCCTGCTCCCTCCCATCAGCAGCCCTTGCCAATGCCACTTCTGGCCCCACAGAGGTTTTGCCAGCAGAGATGGCTATCTTAGGTCCCTTCCTCTCGCACACGGATACACTCACGTTCATGCTGCATCTGATCACTTCACAGCCTGCGATACCCTCATCACACCCTTGTGAAGCTAGGAAATACTATTAAATGGGGATAACAGAAGAGGGCTAAGGGTAGAGGCAGAGGAGTTCTGTAAATAAACTGAAAACAAGTTGTTGGATAACATGTCAAGACAATCCAAGTCCTTACTTCTGCTGAGAGGCACAATCAAGCCTCTCCTGCCCCCTCTCTCCCTCCCCCAGCACATTTCTTAAACTAGATGTGACTGAAAAATGATGGGTTTACTACGTTAGTTTGCCACAGCACACTTGCAGCAGTAACAAGGAAAGGGGGAGGCAAATGGGTCCATTCTATTTGGCAACCGCAATGATCTGTATCTGCTTCAACCCACCACAAAGCCATGCCCTTATAAACACCCTGAAACCTGCAACCCAAACCCTAGCACTGCCTCATCTCTGAGACAGAGATTTCAACTCCAAATCGTGAACGGTACAGATTAAACGCAAACCTGCTTCCACTTGGGTTTGTCCATCTGCTCCCTCCTCTCAGCTCAGTTGGAAGGGGTTCAAGCCTAATTCCTGCCTTCCTCGTCAGACACCCACGGCCAGAGCTTACAAAGGGGAGCCCTCCAGCACATCCTCTTCTGGAGATGCAGAGAAGCTAAACAACGGTGTCAGCAGAGGCAGGCTTGGGTTTGAAGCATGGCGTGTTGAGTCCTCATCCAGCACCTTCCCTCCAGTCTTATGGCATACTCTCTCCTTTCCCTGAGCTGCACGTGTTATAAACGATACCGCATCCACAGCGCTGCCAGTACCACTTAATATGAATCTGCAGCTTGACAAGCAATTACTTAGCACTTCATATCAACAAGTACTGGGATCATAACTTGCCATCCAGTTCTGCCCTTTCACCCTCCAACACCTTTTGGAGGCATTTTCCATGAAAAACTTACCCCACACTGGCTGCCAAAGTCAAACGGATGCAAGAATGCCTTAATTACGCTGCAGTAGATCACGCGCCTTCTCAAAGTTTTAAGGAAACAAAACACAAAACAGAGCAAGCCTCTCCTCCTTCTCCTCACAGAAGGGCCCGAAGGCACAGCTGGATCCTGGCTGCTGGTGACAAAGCCAGTTTATACTGCCACTGGTGCTCACTCCTTCCCCTCGTGCTGTCCTCAGGAGTGACTGGGAAGCAGGATCTGTTTTGGTCAGCAACACAACCAAAAGAAATGCTCTGCCCACCGCCTCGGGCGCAACGCCTTGCTCTAGCTCCGAGGAGGGCCATCAAGCCAGCAGGCATGGGGATACTCTGGGCAGCCGGACAACACTGCATTCCTTTCCCTGTGAAACTTGTATGAAATGCTGTGTCTTAGACAGACACATATTATTGTTTAAACTAGCACTTTCCAAAGAATTAAAAAACCCCCCACATTTAATCAATATTCCCAACTGGCTCAAGTGCTTATATCTACAACGGAAGGAGAAGAGAAATGCTAAGAGGGACAAGAGAGGGAAAAGAGAGTGTTTTCAGATGAAATGAGGAATGTGAGAGAGAACAGACAAAACAGAGATGTCTTTTCCAGAATCACACAGCTATACAGGAGCTTTTTGTACTAGAGGACAGGTTTTATAGCAAGCCAGAGAAGAAGCTGCTCTCCCTAAAGGCATGCAAGGCACAGGGTGAAGAGAAGGGAAAGTAAAGGAAAAGGGAAGCTCAAGCAGCTTGAGCAGCTGTAGTGCTGTGACTGGGACCAGTGGACAATCAGCTATAAAACATGTTGGCTGGATGTGCGGATAAGCATGAACAGAGAGGACCCTCATTTTCTCATCTCTAGTGCCTGCAGTTCTGGCATGGAGCTTCCTGGATACTGGGATATGTGAAGTTCCTTAGATGGAGGCACGACCTGAGAAGTGTGCCACATCACAGCCTCTGCAGCCACAGGATAGAAACACATGGAGTTGCTTTGACAGTCTAGAAAAAAACTGGCCAGTATCTTAATTCAAGTAGGCTTTTCTAAGGATAATGAAAACATCCACAGTGGTATCACTGTGGATGGTATCACTTTGACCCAGGGAACTACAGGCCAGTCAGTCTCAGATCCTCACATTTCAAAGTATTACAAAGCCAACTGATAGACACCTAAAAAAGAAGCTTCTGTCTCAGGTTTGTTGCTCCAAACTAGCCACGAGCAGAGCTGTTCTTCACTTTCCAACCAACACTTGGTCTCAGCTCCAGCATCACAGCTGGTTCCAGCGCCCAAGACAGTGTATCAGACTGGATGGGTCAGTGGTCCAAGCAGCATGGCGGTGTGCCTCTGGCACCTTGTGCTACCATGGGCATGAAGCAAAGACCATGCTTCTTCGGTTCCAGTGTGATACCCAAGGGCTCACTCCATCACGAGAAAGTTTTGAGTGATTAGCTACCTGGTTAAAACAGATGTTTTTGCAACTGACAAGAACTCCAGATAGTTCCTCTGAACAAGAGACTTCATCACTAACCTGCCATTTTTATTCTTGCCATAAATGAGAGTTTTTGACTCAGCCTGGAGGCAGAAGAGGTAAGAGATTCTGCTAATTGCTCATCTCTTTTTGACAGCTAATGAAAATCATGCATCTCTGCCAGCTCTTTTCTATTGGTCATCTACCTGCAACCAGTTGACATCAGTGGACCACAGAAGCAAAAGAGAGACTGATCTTGAAGGGGACCAAGTCACAGGCATCATCCATCCTAGACAGCAATTCCAACAGTTTTCTCTGTATCTCGGGATGCAGCTTACCTTACAGATTTTGATAAGCAGTTCAACGGGCTGCCTCTCACAGTGTTTTCTGGCATCCAGTTTTGTAACGCCACTTCAGGCAACTCATTTATACCCCTTCTCAGGCCAGGTTAGAAAGGAGAACTAACAGCACCTCATCACTGATAGAGCAGTGACACACAAACCGTGATACTCCAAATCCTCCCAGCAAGATGCCACAGTGAGAGGCTTGGAAGAACCACTGACAGCAGATGTGATTCATACAGCAAGTGTCTCACTCAATTTTGTCCATTGTTCATGTTTCTCTTATGTAACCAAAATAATCATTAAAAATCCAGTTCTGTGGGATACGACATCAACATTTGGGCCTACCCCATTGCATCGACCTGCAATCTAGGTCTCAGATGTAGAAGACTCCTATGAGAAATAGGAATAACCTGCAAAGATCAGGAAAGCAGATGATCCTTCCCAGTAAGGCTTACAGATCAAAGTCTCTCACTTAGGCAGAAATGTGGCTCACAACAAAAACTTGGTCAAGGGGACTAAGAAGAAAGACTGAAATGTTGTGCTACATTGGAGATAAAGCTCTTCTAGGGAAACAAGGCAAATGGCAGAAAGACATTTCTGCTGGGCAAAACCCAGCATGGCCCATCTTCACCTGCCCACCCATGAGGTCTAATCAACAACAGTGCATGTTCCACTGGCAAGGGACAGGCCAGACAGATGAAGGTGGATGAAACAGAGGGCCTCTGCGACCTCCGCTCTCCCAAGGCATGAGCTGAAAGTCACCACCCAAAGAAGCTAATGGAAAAAAAGAGGGAAGGTGGGGGGAGCAGGGGAGAGACTGGATTCTGTATTTGAGATTCTGGGAGCTGAAAGAGAAAAAAAGGCTAGTTGGAGCCTAGAAAACCACTCTGCTAAAAACCCTATGTGCAGACACAGAACAAAGCTGATTTTAAACTGGAAACCAGGAAACGAGGTGGAGGGAGAATGCAGGATAGTGCTGTGTTTCTGCATTAGGATTTTTAAGTACACTGCAGGATTTCTGTCTCAGAGTACTCATTGAGTTACATCAGACTGTAATGGCCTGTTGATTTTGAGAGATTATGGCAGTGCTGCTGATGCAGGGGTAGAGGAGATGGAAAGAAAGAGATGTGATGTATCAGCCAGTGTGCGCACACATTTCAGATTATTACCTACACTCCTGTGTGAGAGAGACACAGCAGATTCACAGTGGGACCAGGACAGGACTGTGCACAGGACCCTGTCAGTAATCTAGGCTGGCATGGCAGGCAGTTTTTGTCCATCCCTGATCTCTGTTTCATTCCCCCAGGGCAGGAGATGCCAAAAGCAACATTTCTGCAAGGGAGCCCAATCTAGGGCTGGCAGGACCAGAGCCACATCGCATGGCACAGCAAGAGCGTAATGGAGGAGGTGAATCCCGTGTGTTCAAGGCGTGTGCCGTGTTCCTGAGATGGATTCAGTCTCACTCTGCCAGGCTGACAACTTTGCTTGCCTGCTTTTCTCTCTCTCCTGTATTTCACAGAGAGATGGTATCCTTTCCTTTTCCTTTCTTTGCTCCCGGGCACAAGCAATCAAGAACAAAGGATGAAAGAAAAATGCAGTGGGGGGGAGCGAGGAGGGGGAGGGACATTTGAGAGTTAGGGAGCAATCTTTAGCAGAGAGAAGAGAATGAAAAAAAGGGGGGGGGGGGAAGAAAGAAGATGCAGAGGCTTGGAAAAAAACACAATATGCAAATGAGACAGAACAGAAATTAGAGCTGGGAAAAAAAATAAAATCACACCAAACAAACCCACCTCTCCATAAGCTCTCTGTCTCTCACAGATAGGGGGATGCCATCACTGTGAGGGTTTCCAAAGCCTTCTACACCCTCCATCTCCAGCAGATACCCGTGGCTCACTGCAGGCAGGCAATCTGCCCTCTGGGGCATAGCAAGGGAATGGAAGAAGGAAGAGTAAAACGATTCTGGAGCAGTAAAAATCCTTGTTTTCCCTCTGAGGTAGGGAGCTGTGGGGCAAACAGAATCAACCAGGTGCTTCTAACACGATGTTTGTCAAACAATCTGATTTCAAGCTTCACTGGAGTAGTCCCTCAGCAGCTGCTTTAATCTACCACAGCGCTTCTCCCTGACAGCAGGCTGCACTTCCCTTGTCCCTCCTCCACTCTTCCACCAGGACAGAGGTGCCCCAGAAGCAGAGACCTTCACCTATGCACCTCCAGCAGCGGGTCGCCTCACAGACCAAACCACCTCAGGCCACACCACAAGCTAAGAAGGATAAGGCTTGAACTGGAGGTTTCCAAAGGGCATCCAGCTGCACAAGAAAAGGGAGGATTTTGCTGCTGCAAATGACATACTGCTCTCAGTGCAGAGTCCTCACACTGCTCAGAGGTGGGTGTCAGCGAAGGTGGCCTCTTCTCTCTGGACCATGGAGTAAATAACTCGTCCATCAGCTTGTTTGTTAGGTGACATCATAGCTGGTGGTGTGTTATAACACACCGTAGTGCAGTTACCCTTCTACGCATCATCATTTATTTCTTCTCCTTCCAAGGAATGGCAAAACATCAATTCGTGCTCCTCAGCTGGGAACAGTGAAAGGTGTAAAAGGGAACCCAGGAGCAGCAGGATTCCTGGCTTTTAGACCAACTCTGGGGTGACTCACCTGAAATGCCAATTTTTAGCGCCAGCAGTGCTCTCCTTTCATGCAAACAGCAGCTCCTTTCCCCCAGCTTTCTGTTCTCCTTCCTGCCCACATTTTTACTCCAAACATTATTAGTTGTTTGTTCAGTTCTGCCTGCAAGCACCTTAAGTTAGGGACCCACAAGTTGGGTTGGTTTTTATAAAGCAAAACATAAAAAAAAAAAAAAAAAAAAAATCAGAAAAATGGATTATTACTTTACTTGCTACCAAGGAGCGTCATTTAACTTAGCAAATATTAACTGCCTAGAACCACAAATCACAGTTGTGTTGCAAATGCTAGTTAGAAAACAATTTCAAGAAACTGACAAGTTTCACAGCAGAAGTGTCTACGCACTGATGGGGCACGGAAAGGCACAGGTGAAGCCTTGCATTGTATTTTAGGAAGGAATACAGATACCAAGGTAGAGCAGAGAAGGGAAGCTGTGCACGTATTGAGGGCAGTAGGTTGTCTAAGGGGAAAAATAGCAAGAGAACAAAAATACAGCAGTGAGGAGGGGAGGGAGGACAACAAGTTTAGCAGAGATCTGTGCCAGGCATTTCGGTAACTGCAACCGCCTGCAAAAGTCTCTCACACCTGCAGCAACCGGAGTGGCTGCAGGCACCAGCTGTACTTCCCAGGAGCTCCCTTGCTCCCAAGTGCAACTCCCCCTCCCCAGAAACCCGCAGAGAGGCAGAACAGGAAGACATATAATGTCTCAGTTCACATCTTAGCCGGGTCTGT